>NC_043969.1:49191783-49326783 GCF_902148855.1 Sphaeramia orbicularis | reverse complement strand
TGTAAAACTAAAATTCAGAATCAGATTCAGAATACTTTATTAATCCAAGGGGAAACTGACATGTGTTACTGTTGCTCCATGCAAATATAAGAAAAAGTAGCAATTAAATAATAATGAATATTAATTTTTTTTTTTTTAAATTAATAAATAAAATTGAAATGACAAAAAGAGCAATACAATGCCAACAAATAAATACTCAAACAAAAATATACATGAAATGATACAATTAAATAATGTAATCTATATAAAACAAAATGTTTAAGATGCAAAAAAAAACAAAACAAAAAAAAAAACAATAAAAACAGAATAAAAAAAAAAAAAAAGAGCAATGAAATAAAATACAAATAAAAATTATTAATGGACTGGACCGGTCGTACAGTCTGAACATTCAATGTGTTGGATTTTTCTTCCTTCTCAGGTTTAGTTTCTACTCATTGATTTAAACAAATAAATATGTGGAATCTACTGTCAGACCCAAGACAAATATTATAATGAGATAAATGAATGAAATCCTCTTTAAATCCATATAAAAATATGAAGTTTTTATTAAATATTGGATGGAGCGTCTCCTCAGGTACTCTAATGGTTTATTTCTTGTCTTCTGTAAATCCACTGATGTTTATCCTTTAGTTACATTGGTGTTTTTTTCTGCTCAGGATAAATTAATAAAGCATACATTTTAATCTTATTTGATTGTATTTGGCATCAAAACCTTGTAGAAATGAAATGAAATTTCATTGTGGCAATAATCATATTTTATTTTAACAACTACAGATGAAAAATGTATAAATTCAACTTTATTAAAACACACATAGGCCAGTTTAAAATATATATTGGAATTAGCTATGCTCTGACTGACTATTTTCAGTCTTTTACTTTACTTTTGCTGTTTTGTTTCCTGATGTGTGGACATGTAAATGGAACTATTGTGCTGTTCTTCTGTCTACGATTGTTATGATTGTTGATAATTGTATTATTATGCATGTTTTGCTTGTTCGCATATATGTTAAATTTCATTGCATGTTCGGAATAAATCACTAAATTAAAAAAAAATTTAAAAAATCAATAACCTTAAACCAGGAACGATGTCTGCAGATTCTGATTAAACAAGTGGTTCCAGGCACAACAAACCCCTCCCCTTACGGGTACTCTGTTTTATTTTGGCATCGATCCAGCTGATGTCATCATGTCTATGTATGTGATGTCAACATATGGATTACCTCTATATATGTGCCAAGTCTGAAGTAAATTGAAGCAAATTTATGTTTTTATTAACATTTGAAATTTTGCCCATTATGAGTAAAAAGGGAGAATAAAAATGGTTCAAAAAATTCATTAAAAAAAAAAAAAAAAAAAAATGGAACTTTGACCTACTTTTCCCAAAATGTAATCAGTTCTATTCTGGGTCACTGGCAATCTATAAACCAAATATGGTATGAATTCAACCAATAATTTTGCTGCTAAAGTGTTAAACAAAGAAACAAACAAAGAGTTAAACAAACTGAACCAAAAACAATACCCCTTCCCTCCCCTTTGGGGAGCAGTGTCATTAAGATAAGATACACTTCATTGATAAACCAAGGAGAAATTCAATTGTCCCAGCAGTACAAGACGAAACATCAAATAGAATTTTAAAAAATAAAGAGAAAGTTAAAACAAACAAAAAAAATTGCTGAAGTGACTAAAAATGACATAAATAGTAATAATAAATAAAGTGATAAAAGAGGGGAGGTCACTAAGCAGACTGTTTAGATCAGACTAAAATACAGATTAAATACAATAATGTCCACCTGTGTTCTTAAATACATGAAAACAAAACTAAAACACTTCAATGATAAAGTGTCTTTAAGAGTTTGATGTCTAACAGCAGCAGAAAGAAGGAAAAGAGCATTCAGGTAAGTTCAGGTGTGATGTGTGAGTGTCCACCAGGGGGAGCTGCTGCCTCTAATAAACCCACTGAAGGAGTCATTAACCCATAAACCCCCAGAGCTCTGTTTGGGGCACTTCCCAGATGAGTTCTCCTCTATTTAACATTTCTTTAAGTGATTTATCACCCTTTATTATCATGTTATGCTCTGTATTTGGCTTTTTCTCCAGTTAACATCATGCATTTTGGTTCAGGTCTGGACTCTGTGAGGTCTGCTCCATGTGTAAACGACGTCTTCTGCTCCTGAACCACATTTGGACGATCAGATCCAGATGAAGTCCACTGATGTTCAGACCTGCTCATTCAGTTCATTCAGGTTCAGATGAACTCATTTATGGACAGAACGTAGAACCTACAGCTGGACAACTGAAGAGCCCCACAGCAGAACACTGAAGGCACCAGGCATGATGGGTAATCACTGACACCCCCCCCCCCCCATCACAATACTGTAGGCACTAGGCATGATGGGTAATCACTGACACCCCCCCCCCCCCATCACAATACTGTAGGCACTAGGCATGATGGGTAATCACTGACACACACACCCCCCCCATCACAATACTGTAGGCACTAGGCATGATGGGTAATCACTTTTTCATTATAGTTTAGTTTTATTTAGTTTTGACTTTTTTTTCTCTTATTTAGTTCATTTGAATCAGCTTTTAAAGCAGGTTTGCTAGTTTTTATTAGTTTTCGTTTTTTTTCTAAACACTTAGTTTTAGTTTTTTCATATCTTTTATCCAAATAAATCCCAGACAGGACTCTGCTGCTTTCTCCCAACTTTAGTCTCCATGTTTCCAGGTAGAGTGGGGAAGACGACTCTAAACCACAAGTGACAGACTGTATGGTGCCGCTAGCTATAATTGCTCGAGTGAAATGACATGTACTGTATTGTAGTATATTGAACTGTACTGTTTTGCAACATATTGCACTGTTTTGCTCTGTACTGCACTTACTACACTGTGTTGTTTTGTTTTGTATTGCATGGATCTCTGTTATTTATTATGTGGGGACTGTGGATGAAAATTAGCATTAGCGCTAACTCCAGCATATTTACATGTTTATACTGAAATGGAATGTATAAACGTGTTCATTAATGTGCTTTGTCCCGCCTAAATAAAGATACAAAAATAAATAAATAAATAAAAATATTGATTTCATATCAATCCGATGTTGACAAAGACGAAAGCGAAGGGAATATTATCCATAATTTTTATACGTTTTAGTTAGTTTTGTAAACACACAATACAGTTTCAGTTAGTTATGTTTTTTCTTTTCATTATAGTTTTTATTTACTTTTGTTAACAAAAATGTTTTTTTCGATTCTAGTTTTCATTGTTTCGTTAGTTTTCGTTAATGGTAATACCTTTGGTGGACACATGGTCCAAACGTGGTCCGCTCATAAACACACCTGGTTTGGTTTGAGTTGTTTCTAAATAATACTAGTCCTATATTAAATGTGGTGTTTCCTCATCGGAAGTTGTTTGCTGTGAACGGTTCCCCCTCAGCGTCCTCTGGGGGACCACAGGAGGGTCTCAGAGGGGAAGGTGGAGGTCAGCGGCATTTACACCAAACACCCGGGACATTGAATGGAAGAGAATACACAGTCCTCTTATGGATAGAAAAAGCAGTGAGTGTATGGAAACAGGGTCATCACAGGGGTGTACCGTGTACTGTCACTGGTTTCTGTTTACTGGGATCTGGTTTCAGCACCAGTTCATCTTTTATAGGAAACAGACAGAAAGGCAGCGAAAGTCAAACACACACACACGCACGCACGCACACACACACACACACACACACAGTCCCATCTGTGTCATCTGTGGCTGTTCAAAGTCGGCCCTGTAGCTGAACATAAAGCTGCTGTACCTGCACACACCTGGGCCTCCACTCCAGGTGTTTGTGTGTGTGACAAAGAGTGAGAGTTGACAAAGAGCAGAGTGTGTTTGGGAGGACAAAGAGAAGAAAGAGTGGGAGACAAAGGAAACACAACGGGATCTACAAGCACCAGAACAACTGGATACAAGACAAAGAGAACAAACACAACTGGAACTCAAACTGGAGCTATATACACACACACACACACACACACACACACATATATATATATATATATATATATATATATATATATATATATATATATATATATATATATATATATATATATATATATATATGTATATATATATATATATATAATGTAAATGGTACTATGTACAGGACATAAGCATACACAGTACATAGTACAGAATGTAACTGTTACTATGTACTGTATATGACTACATACAGTATGTACTTATATACAGTATAATAGTATACACAGTACATAGTACAGTATATAACTGTTACTATGTGCTGTATAACCTGGTTTTCACACTGGTCCTGGTCTTCATCCTGGTCCTGGTTCTCACACTTGTAGTTCTGCTTCTGCTTCTGGTTCTAGTTCTGGTTCTAATTCTGGTTCTGGTTCTGGTTTTGGTTCTAGTACTGGTTCTAGTTCTAGTTCTGGTTCTGGTTCTGGTTCTAGTTCTGCTTCTGCTTCTGACTCTGGTTGTAGTTCTAGTTCTGGTTCTAGTTCTAGTACTAGTTCTAGTTCTGCCTCTGGTTCTAGTTCTGCTTCTGGTTCTAGTTCAAGTTCTAGTTCTGGTTCTGGTTCTGGTTCTGGTTCTAGTTCTGGTTGTAGTTCTAGTTCTGGTTCTGGTTTTAGTTCTGGTTCTAGTTCTTATTGTGGTTGGTGCTTCAGTTGGACTCACCTCTGTGAACAGTGTCAGTCCTGGACCTGAACCAGGTGGTGTGGACCTGGACCTTCGGGTCAGGGCCCAGTTTAGAGTTCCTTCAAGTGAAGTTCTTAAAGGTGTGTTCCTCAGGTGTGTTTGACGCTTGAACGAAGCTCCACCTTCAGAGTGAAGGTGAGAGGATTAGAAAACAGTCCACCTTAAATCTGTCGCCTTAAAACAGCAGTGAATTAAACTGACAGAAACTCGTCCGGTCTGGAACCGGACCTGAACGTGTGTCAGACTGTAGATGAGCTCCTCTATGTGATCATTGATCAGGAATCAGATCTGATCAGAAGTGATCAATCAGACACATCTGGAGACGTTTAACACCAGCTCAGACCTGATCCAGGTCCATCTGGACCCTGGGGTTGGAACAGCTCAGTTCAGATGTTAAAAGTCACAGCAGAACCAGAGGATGTGGAGGTTCTGGATAATGAGGGTCGGTTTGAAGCCGAGTCTGGACCAGAACCAGAAGCTCCAGGTCTGAGGTCTGGATTCCTGCCTCCGGTGGAAGAGTCGAAGCAAAAGAAAAAACGGAAAACAATGAACGACGATGACAAACACCAGGACACTGAAGAGAATCCACAGGGACCAGGTGATCCACCAGGACCATGAAAGACCGACTCTGACCCACATTCACAGACTGAGCTGAAAGGAACTGGTTCACATGGATTCTGGTGCAAAGGATCATGGGTACAGGGTCAGGCCAGACCGGATACGCTAACGTTTCACAATGTTCAGGTCAGAGCTGGGACAGACCAGGTCCAGGTCGGAAAACCGGATCCGCATCATAGGAGCAACAGCTGGTTCAGGATCAGGTTCAGTTCAGTGCTTTACTGAGACAGAGGTCAGAGCCGTCGCCATGACAACCACTGGACAATAGCATCTTCAGACTGATCTAATGAACTATTGAAACAAAACAGTTTTCACAAATTTTAACAGAATTATATTTTTAAGAAACTGATAAAAGAAAAAAACAGATGAGTTTGTTTTTGTTGTGATTTTTGTTCCATCTGTTTTTAGGTTTTCTTCCTCTTGCTTCAGTTTTATCATTTTATTTTGGCAAAATCTGGACTTCGTAGCCATTCATGGAGGGAGCATGTCTACGATGTCCAGATTTCGTACGAACTGGAAGATTCGTACAAACCCATTGTTCGTAATAGTGACAGAGGCATTAGCGCTCTTTCCTTGAAAATGATGACATCTGGACTCAGAAAATGAAAAAAAAAACAAACAAAAAAAACCAGCTGTTTTTGGTCAATTTTTCCATTTGTCATGGAGTAACTTTCCTTTTAGTTATTAGAAACAGAAAATGAAAATCAATCAGTTTTGTAAATTTGGTTTATCTGTTTTGACACTGAAAAAGAAATCCGCCTTGAAATTCATTTTTAATTCTTCTGTTTTAAAACGAAAATCAATGAACTACCGGTTTTTGTTTTGTTTCTGAAAAAAATCTAATTACCAACAGATACACTGACCCTTCTGGTATCCAGGTGAGATGTTATACACACTTTACAATTCATGTTATAAAAAATCATATTACTTTTCACAGTTTGTTTTGTTGATCAAAATTCAAAAGTGATTCATTTTTGCACAATTTTTTAAACTGACCGTTGGAGTTAAACTGTGGCAGTTTGTGTGTTGTGTTCATAAACAGTACTGAATAAACCTTTTTGACTTTTCTACACGTTGAGGTTTGTGGGTAAAATGTCCTAAACCTGTGGACCTCAGGTTCATATCTGCACCGTGTGGGTCCTACAGCTTCATCCAGACCCACGTAACGTCGGCTGTGATGCGGGTTCTCAGAGGATGAACCCCAGTCCGAGACTAAAACCAGTGACAGAAAAGTCTATTACATATTCAGTTATTGTTTCAGTGTTAGAGTTAGTGAAGGAAGTCTGAAACTAGATGTGAGAGTGAAATGAAAATGAATCTGAGGGTTTGTGTTTGACCTGGTGGATGGTGGACTACATATGCAGAGGGTTTGGATCCGGTTCCAGCCTCAGGCCTTTTACTTCATGTCACTCGTGTTCACTTTCTCCACATATTTCCTGCCTCTTTCACTTCAGTGCAATAAAAAGTACAAAAAAACCCAGAGGTTCTCAAAGACTCAGAACCTATTTATTCAGGTGTAGAAGAGATCACAGTTTAACCCTGAGGCGTGGGTTTAATTCCTCTGGAGTCATTCAGGACAAAAACGCCCACCTCCAAAAACCGACCGTAAAAACTTCACAGATTTATACTTTTTCTGCATAAATCCTTCAGCCCTGCTCGAAATGACCAAACATTCAGTCATTATAGGATTCTAAAAATCCTGATAATTGTTCAATATTTGATCGATATGATCAGGACTGAGGTTGATCAAAATATTTGACCCAAAAAGTTAAAAAAAAAAAAAAAAAAAAATCTATACTATTTTTATTGCAGTTTTTGTAAGTGGACATTTTTGTCCTTAATGACTCAAGAGGGGAGTAAATGTTAAATCTGATGTTACACGAAAACCTATAATGTACTAAGGTCAATTTTAAGGTCAAATCTACAACATATCCAAGAGTAGGTTAATGACGTTCATTTTGTCTTCTGTTTATGTAGTTATACTTTTCTTTTTTTGTTTGTTCAGACAAGGTATAGTTTTTAGATGTTACCTGCTTGACAGTTTCGACTGTGACTCCAGTCTTCCTCAGAAGCGTCATCCGACGTGCTGCTGACGTGTCATTCCATATCCAAGAGTAGTTTTACAAAATCCCCCATCTGCCAAAATATGGAAAATTATGGAAAACTAATTTTTGTGTATTTTTCATGAATAATAGTATTGACTTTAACCAATAAAACCAGTATTTAAAGGGTTAAAATCCTTCAAATATTTGAAAGTTTGGTCATTACGAGCAGAGCTGAAAGTGTTTAAGAGATTTATGCAGAAAAAAGCAGAGAAAATATTCATCTGTTAAGTTTTTATAGCAGTTTTTATACGTTGACATTTTTGTCCCAAATGACTAAAGAGGGTAGCAGTTGAATTCACAGTCCTCTGATGATTTATTAGAAACATTTAAATTAGAATACTAAACTTTGTCAACAGAGTTACAATAAATTATTCTGTATGAACTAAAATAAACAAAATGATGCAGATGAAGAGGAATAATTTACAAAAGGACAAAAAATGTGCATTAGTGACACATGAAGGTTAAAACAGAAACATTAATGTGGTGCTGACGGTTAGGGCTGTGTATTGGCAAGAATCTGGCGATACGATACAAATCGCAATACTAGGATCACAATACAATATATCACGATATATCATGATACTGTGAAAAAGGCAATTTTTTTGTTTGTTTCTTTTTTTTAAATGATTATTTCCTGGAACAATTGAATTACACCAGAAATCTGCACAAATACTAAACACATTTTTATTTGATCCCAGCAGAATCTAATGCTATATCACAAAATGTTCCTGTGTTCCAACTGAAATTCTGTTTCACAGACATTACAGTTTAAGATCCTGTTCAAATGTTCATATTCTATTAGTTCAGAACTAACATCAGAACATTATTTTTGTGCGATCCCAACAAAGGAACTAACATCTCTGTCTCTCAGGCAGTAAAAAGTCCTTTTAGGATTATTTAATAAAACAGTGTTAAATAATAATAAATAAAATATAAACAATAAAGAAAACAGAAAATTAACCTCCGCCTCATCTGCATTTGAATAAATACCTAAAAATATCGACACAGTACTTTTTAATATCGATACAGTATTGTGAAATGAAATATCGCAATATATTGCAGAACTGATATTTCTTACACCCCTAGTGACGGTCACCAGGTTCAGTGGAAATGAGGATCAGGATCAGAATCAGGATACTTTAGATACTTTATTAATCCCAGGGGGAAACTGTTGTGTTCCAGTTGTTCTGTACAAGAAGAAAAAAAGTAGCAGGAAAGAAATGATCAACACTACAAAAACCCACACACATACAGTATATTATATATATGTTATAATATAACCAAATATCCACAGGTTCAGTCTCTAATCCAGACAGATTCATGTCCATCAGTGGCAATTTCTCATAGACTGCAAGGGAGGCCCGGCTTCCCCTAAAATTACAAAAATTAAATGGTTAAATATGTTCGGTTGTGTTGACATTTTATTGACTACAAATGTGTTAGAACACGTTCATCTTAAGGATGACTTCGTTCAGAATCAGCTTTATCACAAATCAGTGGACTCGATGTTGTTCACTTCTCCTCCATTCCTGTGTCTCTGTTTTCTCCTCCATCTCTGCTCAGTGCATTTGTCCGTAGACTGTGTCCGTCTCTGGGCTTCAATGGGACTGAGTGGAACAGTTTTTTTCATTGCCTCAAAACTGGACGGTAATTGGATAAATGCCACGATGTTGTCCCGCCTCTGGACGCCGGGCATCTCTGGGGGTGAATGGAGCTGTGGGCGGAGCTCGGCCGGGCTGGACGCCAGAATCCCACGTGCTGATTGGAGGATCAGTCGAAAGGCTGAATCCCGTTTGATTGACAGCTGTTTTCAGATCTGCTCCTTCACTGACACAGTTCAGTTTAATACTGTCACACATTCTGCTGTGAAATGGAGAGAGAAACCACTACCAAATAACTCGTTCATTTCTTGCACTATAAATAAAACACACTCATTGTACTTCCTTGTTTCAATTTAACATAATTTCAGCGTTTTCTTGTTTCAGTTACATAATTTAATCATTTCTTGTTCAAGTTTAATATTGTTTTGTAAATAGTTAAATCAATCAAACTGTCGGCTAGGTCGCAGTGAAAGGAGCATCTGTAGTTTATAAAGGCTGAAGTCTAACACCCACAACACACTGGGCCAAGGCAATCTAAGCAGAGAGGACACTGGTCCAGTCCCTGGAAAAGACGCCTACTTGGTACGATAAAGTTACTGAGCATTTTCTTAAAAAGGAACGGAGGGCCGAATGTATGTTTAAATAACTTGACTTTTTGTTTTTTTTTGGTTTGGTTTTTTTTTTGTTTTGATGTAAGCCGACAATGAGCTTCCCCTGTCTGAAAGACGAGCAGCCGCCACTGATGTCCATAAATACATAAAAACACAGTAATGAGGTCAAATCCAGGTCTAAAGTTTCATGTCGTCTGTTTGATAAAAGCCTGAAATATGTTACATTCACTGACTCCTTCTCTAGTTTCTCCAGGTGAATCTGTTTGCACTCATAAACAGACGTCAGTATCATCATGATCATCAAATGCCAATGTCAGTGTTTCATCCATGAGCAGCAGGACCTCATTAGCGTTTGTGTTTGTGTTCAGTCTGTACATATTTGGTTCAGTCGGTTTTGTCAGTACAGCTCCTGCGGTTCCTCGGAGGTTCCCGGTGCCGGCCTGGTCTCAGATGACGTGGTGGGTGGGTCTCCTCGCTCAGGTGCCCTACATGACCACACCAGCCCACAGATGACCTACATGAGCAGGCACATCCTAATTCCCAGGATGCCACGGTGCTGCGGTCCCACCTATAGACTATTCCCTGGGCCGGATCCAGTGACAGCCTTCAGTCGACCCGACTGGATGTTGGTATAGAAGAGGATCACAGTTACAGCCGCGTTAACAGGACACATTTAAGGCCTAATCAGGTCAGTTTACACATGAAAGAGAGTAGAGCATCACTTTCACAAGTTCATAGCTGATCTACTTTTGACAGTTCTAGTTCAGTTTTCTGTGCATCAACTGCATCCATATGTCTCCCCCTACTTCCCCCCTTCTCCCCCTCTCCCCCAGTCTCTCTCTATCGCTCTCTCTTTCCTCCTGCTTTACTCTCTCTCTTGAACCCCAACTGGTCAAGGCA
This sequence comes from Sphaeramia orbicularis, assembly GCF_902148855.1. Lineage (NCBI taxonomy): Eukaryota > Metazoa > Chordata > Actinopteri > Kurtiformes > Apogonidae > Sphaeramia > Sphaeramia orbicularis. Next base: position 49,316,244 of record NC_043969.1, on the reverse strand, counting down.
GACGTCCATCCTCCAGGAGTCTGGGTCTGCTCCAGGTTTCTGCCTGTTAAAGGGAACTCCATCACTCTGGAACAGGGTCAAAGTGGACTCATCAGACCACATGACCCCCAGTCTTCATGATCTTTATTAAACTGATGGTTGAAGCTCCTTCTCCATCAGTTAAAGGGTTAAAGAGCATCAACAAGTGGAGGGATTATTCAGTGGAATGATATGAAGGTTCTGGTCTTCTTCCAGTGGTTCTGGTCTTCTTCCAGAGGTTCTGGTCTTCTTCTAGAGGTTCTGGTCTTCTTCCAGTCCTTCTGGTCTTCTTCCAGAGGTTCTGGTCTTCTTCCAGTCCTTCTGGTCTTCTTCCAGTCCTTCTGGTCTTCTTCCAGTCCTTCTGGTCTTCTTCCAGAGGTTCTGGTCTTCTTCCAGTCCTTCTGGTCTTCTTCCAGAGGTTCTGGTCTTCTTCCAGTCCTTCTGGTCTTCTTCCAGTCCTTCTGGTCTTCTTCCAGTCCTTCTGGTCTTCTTCCAGTGGTTCTGGTCCTCTTCCAGTCCTTCTGGTCTTCCTCCAGTGGTTCTTGTCCTCTTCCAGTCCGTCTGGTCTTCTTCCAGTGGTTCTGGTCTTCTTCCAACGCAGGTGGCGAAAATCAAATCTCCAGATTCATTTTGACATCTACAAAGAGAAACTTCACACTTATAATCTACAGCTGAGGAATGCAAGGCAGTCTTTCTTCTCAAACATTATCACCAGAAACAAAAATAATGCTCGAGCACTGTTTTCTACCGTTGACAGACTAACAAACCCCCTTGTGTCAATAGCACCTGAACCTCACTCTTCCAGGGCCTGCAATGACTTTGCTTTGTTCTTTACAGAGAAAATTCAGCAGATTAGACAGGCCATGAATTCAACACCAGGTTCAGGATCTGTGCTGTCTGAAAACCATTTAAACACAATGACGTAGTTTAATCCAGTCAATGAGAAAAATCTGGAGGACATTCTCCACCAGCTGAGCTCTTCCTTCTGCTGTCTGGATGTTTTACCCACAGATTTTTTCAAAAAACTTTCACACATCATGGCATCTGACCTGTTACAGATTGTAAACGTGTCTCTCAGCTCAGGAGTCTTCCCGCAGACCCTGAAAACAGCTGTTATTAAGCCGCTCCTGAAAAAGAACAATCTAGAAAAGACCTCAATGAACAACTACAGGCCCATATCAAATCTGCCTTTTTTAGGTAAAATCACTGAAAAGGCTCCAGTGTCCCAACAGCTAAATTACTACTTAACAGTCAACAGCTGCTTTAACGTCTTTCAGTCAGGTTTTAGACCACATCACAGCACTGAGACAGCTCTGCTCAAAGTATTTAATGACATTCGCTTAAACACAGATCATGGCAGATCTTCAGTTTTAGTGTTACTGGACCTCAGTGCTGCATTCGACACAGTCGACCATGATATATTACTTGATCGACTGGAAAATTGGGTGGGACTATCTGGCACAGTTCTTGATTGGTTTGCATCCTACTTAAAGGGCAAGGATTATTTTATGTCAATAAGTAACTTTAAATCTGAGCAGACCAAAATTACATGTGGAGTCCCCCAAGGCTCCATCCTGGGGCCCCTTCTGTTCAACATCTACATGCTTCCACTGGCTCAGATCATAGAAAAAAACAAAATAGATTACCATAACTATGCAGATGACACACAGCTCTACATTTCAATGTCCCCAGGTGACCATAGCCCCGTACAAGCACTGGGTAAATGCATGGAGCAGATATCTGAATGGATGGGCCATAACTTTCTTCAGTTAAACAGAGAAAAAACTGAGGTAGTCGTTTTTGGACCCAAGGAGCGTCTTAAAATCAGCATGCAGCTCCAGTCACTTCAGTTAAAAACCTCAGACCAGGCCAGGAATTTGGGTGTTGTCATGGATTCAGACCTGAATTTTAAAAACCACGTACAAACAATTACAAAGTCAGCTTACTATCACCTCAAGAACATTTCTAGGATTAAAGGACTGATGTCGCAGCAGAACCTTGAAAAACTGGTCCATGCATTTATCTTTAGTGGAGCTGACTACTGTAACAGTATCTGCTCTGGTCTGCCTAAAAAGTCCATCAGACGACTGCAGCTGATCCAGAATGCTGCTGTTCGAGTCCTCACTAAGACCAAGAGAGTGGACCACATCAGTCCAGTTCTGAGGTCTCTACACTGGACCACATCAGTCCAGTTCTGAGGTCTCTACACTGGCTCCCTGTCTCTCAGAGAATAGACTTTAAAATTCTCTTACTAACATATAAAGCACTGAATGGTTTAGGCCCAAAATACATCAGAGACCTTCTAGTCCAGTATGAACCATCCAGACCACTCAGGTGGTCTGGTGCAGGTCTGGTCTGTGTTCCAAAAGTCAGAACTAAACATGGAGAATCAGCGTTCAGTTTCTATGCTCCGTATATCTGGAACAAACTACCAGAAAAGATCAGGTCTGCTGAGAGTCTGAGTTCTTTTAAGTCCAGGTTCCAGACTCACCTGTTCACAGCTGCCGCTGACTACAAGGCTTTTGACTTTTTAAATTCTATATTCTCCTTCGAAACTCTGCACTGCGACTCTCACTTTAATATGTGTGTTTTTATATTATGGGGTTTTATGTGTTGTTTTCTTACTTGCTGTTTTTAATCACCTTTTACACATTTCTTTTATAATGTTTTAAATGTGTTTCTTTTTCCCTGTCGTTGTATTTCAATGTCCTGTGTGAAGCACCTTGAATTGCCTTGTTGCTGAAATGTGCTATACAAATAAACTTGCCTTGCCTTCCAGTCCTTCTGGTCCTCTTCCAGTGGTTCTGGTCTTCCTCCAGTAATTCTGGTCTTACGTCTCTTTGTCAGTCTTCGTGGCTTTAATCAGGTCAACATCCATAAACTCCTTCAGGGTAAACATCCTCTATTTTAATTTGGAAATGATTTCACAGATCATATTATTCTGGAACAATTGGAAACCTGATGAAAACAGCCGTGCGACCCAGATCTGCAAAGGCAGTGATGGCCACGATCTCATCTGAATGAAGACAGAAAATACTGCTGATGTTCGGTTCTGAAAGACGTTTGGGTCCAGTTTGTGTCTCCTCTGTTCGTCTGTTATTACCTCCGCCAAGGAGGTTCTGTTTTTGCCAGCGTTGGTTTGTCTGTCTGTTTGTCTGTCTGTCCGTGTGCAAGATAACTCAAAAAGTTATGGATGGATTTGGATGAAAATTTCAGGAAATGTTGATACTGGCACAAGGAACAAATGAGTAAATTTTGGTGGTGATCAGGGGGGGGGGGCACTGGTCTGCCTTGGCAGAGGTCTGCGCTCTCCGAGTGCTTTTCTGTTTCTATTTGTTCTATATTTGAGCTCATATCACCTTCAGATCAGATACATGTTCATATGTTTGGTGTTCAACTGTCAGTATCAGCAGGATCAGATGGAAAAGAATCTATATTATACAAGTCAAGTGGCCTCTGTGTGTGTGTGTGTGTGTGTGTGTGTGTGTCTAATAAACACCTGGGGCCTCATGTATAAAGACTTGCGTGGAGTTCATACGTAAACCTGGTGTACGCCCAAATCTATAAAAGTCCGTACGCACAAAAAAATCCAGATGAATAAAATTGAGCGTACGCCCGAATCCACGTACATTTCCTTTATTCATCCCAATCAGCGTGGATTTGAGCGCATATGTTGGAGTACCTGACTCCTCCCTCTCTACGCCGACATTTAAATATGCAAATTAGTATAAACGGGGTCTGCATGATCAGATGATGACGTCATGGACGCGAAGGGGAGGCCGAAACAGGAGGAAGAAGAAAAGAGATGAACTCAGCCCGTTTGAGCAGAAAATCGTCGTTACTGTGACACTTTTCTCACAGGGCTGACGCAGATCACCCCCAATGTAAATATATATTTAGTATTAGTGTAAGTCACACATTAGTTCATTCTACGGGTCATACACAGTCTGATCACAGACAAACTAGATAAAGGTTCATGCGTAATCATGTCAGGAAATCAAAGAGGAAATCCTAGACTTTGACTCATGTTTAATCACTCAAATTATTATTTTCCAACAATGAGACAGAAGACGGTCAGACCCAGTATCATCCTCCGGTCACAGAGGCTTCTGTTGACTCCCCAGTGTTAGCCGGTCCTCTGGTCCAACAGCCAGCTGCTGATGCCCGTCCGACCCGCATGGGTCCGTGTTGACCCGAGTCACAGTAGGACATCGAGAGGACAATCGGCGGAGTCAATGAGCGACTGGACCGACTAATAAATGTTCTCACAGACATGAAGACTGCATTAAATGCATTTATCAACCAGTGAATTTTGGGTCCTTGTCTCTTTATATGGTCGTTGCTTAATGTCCTCCTGGGCAGATTGGCTTTGATGGATACAGGGTTGGTCTGGTTGGTTGTGGTTCTGCTGGTGGATGTGCTGCTCTGGCAGTAGGATGACGTGTCTGTGTGTTCATTGTTCATCTGTCTATCTCTGATGTGCACATCAATCGGAGGAATGACCTTTTCACATTATTAACAGTTTCCCAGTGTCACCTTTAAGTGTCTCCAATGGTTCCAAAGCACTAGAAACATGCGTACACCAGCTGTGGAGTTGGTGTGGAGGACCACACATTTCCAAGGTCACTTCACTCTTTATACATCTGAACGTGAGTGTGGAAAAGGGCGTACACCAGGTTTTTGTGCGTACGCACGCTTTATACGTGAGGCCCCTGGACTGTGCCCCCTTATGCTGGCCCCGCCTCCTGCCAGCCGGACCCAGGTGTGTGTGTGTGTGTGTTGATCTGACCAATATTATGGGTGATATTAGTAATTTTGAATACAATAGTCTTATAAACTCCATTTACAGATAAGATGTTTTACAAGTCCAGAAAGTCTCAGTTTATGGAGATGAAATGTCTAGTTTAGTGTAAAACATCTGAATGGACTGAGGTTTAATGGTTCCTCTGTGGTTTTTAACAGTCCCAGTCTGGTTTAACTGTTCCAGTCTGGTTTAACAGTTGTGGGTCTGGTTTACTGTTAAACCAGATCCGCAACTGTTAAACCAGACTGGGACTGTTAAAAACCACAGAGGAACCATTAAACCTCAGTTCTGGTTTAACAGTTGTGGTCTGGTTTAATGGTACGAGTCTGGTTTAACGATCCTGGTCTTTATGATCCGCTTCTTCTACGTGTCGACGTTTCAGCTCCGACACAAACTCACATTTATTGGTTTACATGATGCGTCTTTGTTCGGAGTCAGGACACATTTCACTTTCCCCGCTCGCATCCAGGTCGCGGCGTCTCCGTGGATCTCAGGTGTGTGTCCTCGCAGGTGTAGGAAGGTGTGTGTTCACGTATGTGCTGCGATGTGACACCACCGTATTATTTTTAATGAGGTCACATTATGCATTAAAGACAAAAGCACAAAAAACACAGGCCTAGTTCTTACTCAACAGATACACACACACACACACACACACACACACACCTGAGTCCGGCTGGCAGGGGGTGGGGCTGGCATAAGGGGGTGGAGTCCAGGTGTTTATTAGCTGCTGCCGCTGAGACGGGAAAGTCAGATCAGCCAGACGCCGCAGAGAGACGAGTCACATGACCCTGAGGAGCCAGCCAATGGTGAGTGGAAGCATCACATCCACAGACACTGAATAACGGACGGAGACATTTAGTTATTTAAAGACAGAGTTAAAGAGGACATTTTAAAAAACTCACTGATGTTACAAATATGATGGAAACCTTAAGGAAAATGTAGGGAATACATAAAAAGTACAAGAAAAACACACGACAGGACGGTTTAGAGTCTAAAAAAAACAAAAACAAAACGCTTATGAAACAAATAAAAACAGAAACACGTTGAAAAAACTAAATCCAAACTTATTTGTGGGTAAAAATGTGATGGAGAATTTACATTATTCTAATATTGTTAATGTATTCCACCTTATAACCACATAATTATAATTACACACAATATTTTGCACATTTATGTATGTTTCATATTGATATTTGTCTAGTATATATCATAATTTTGTTTAATAGAGTGTTTTAATATGTATATTTTATAATTATTTTGTATTTATTTATATTGTTTCTCTTTTTTGGTGGTATAGATCATTTCTTTCCTTGCTACTTTTTAATATTATACTTGCATGAAGATACTGTAACATACAACATCGTCCTCTGGGCTTAATAGAGAATTCTGATTCTGATGTTCACATCCAAATGTAATTGTTTTCATATTTAAAAGGAAAATCTGAACCAATTTTACCAAAACTAATAATACTAATGAGCAAAAACAGATATAAAAGTCAGGATATAATGAAAATATGATGAAAAACTTACTGCTCTGTCTTTATTCATTAAAAAAATGTAGACAATAGATAAAAGAAATGAGACATTTTTACAAATTTATGACACAAATATGTAGAAAAATCTCATTTAGTCAGAATTTACATTTTAAAAAGAAATAATATAATAAAAACAATATTATTACATTATTAAAACATACTGTCAATAACTGCCAATGGTCATTATTATTATTATTATTATTATTATTATTATTATTATTATTATTATTATTATTATTATTATTATTATTATTATCATCACCATTACTGTAATCACTGTTAGTATTGATTATTGATATAATTATAATGACTTATTTATTTACAATTATTATTTTGTATTACTATAAATGCTTGTGATGTGCAATTTTAAGCATTAAAAGAAATATGTGAACAGATTTTTTTACCAAAAACAACAATAACAAGAAAGTCTGTTTGAAAGAAGAGAGAAGGTCAATAAAGTGAAAACAAGATCAGATTTTCTTTTTTTTTTCAGTGTAAACTGAACATGAGGATGGGAAAGACAGTAATAAAACACAGAAATAAAGTATCAAATGTACACATATGCATATATTTACAGACCAGAGGAATATGATGGAAAAAGGATTAAATGTAACAGATGAAAGAAGAAAGAGAGGCATCATATGTACAAAGAAAAAGACATGAAACAGTAAAAAGTAAATGATGTGAAATGTGATGTTTGGTTTAATGGATGAGATTCTGTCAGAACACCCGAAAAGGACGTTTTTTTTTTTATTTTCTGGAAGTTTTACTTCAGATGACATTCAGTTTAATGAAAAACAGGAAAAAGAAATTAGAACAGAGTGACCAAGACTACAACTACTACTACTACTACTACTACTACTACCACTACTAATGATAATAATAACTACTACTACTACTACAACAACTATCTACTACTACTACTACTACTACTACTAATAATAATAATAATAATAATAATAATAATGATAATAATAACTACTCCTACTACTAATAATAATAATAATAATGATAATGATAATGATGATAATAGTAATAACTACTACAACTAATAATAATAATAATAATAATAATAATAATAATAATAATAACTAATGCTACTACTAAAAATAATAATAACTACTACTACAACTACTACTAATTACTACTACTACTACTACTAATAATAATAATAATAATAATAACTACTAATACTAATACAACCAATACTACTACTAATAATAATAATAAATCAAACTAAAAATAATTAATTAAAACAGCCAAAGTGAAACAAAAGCAGATCATCCTACAGTCATTTATTTCTAAATTTATTAAATCTGTCAAGTATGAATTCACACAAAACTTAATCATTAAACTAAATATTTATTAATGTCTTTATATTTTCCGATAAAAACCTTGAAACACATCCAGATGTTTTGTTTTGGGTTTTTTTTTTTAATCTCTTATCCATCCATCACTGTGCCTTCTGTTTAATAGATCATCGTCCAATCACATCAAACCTCATGGATCAGTTAATACTTAACTCCTCCCCTTCACTATGATCATATGTGATTATTGGACATTTTTGACTGGGCTCCTCTGATCTGAACCTGGTCTGACTCCTGTTGGGGACGGCGCCCCCTGGTGGTGTGGACTCATTATTACAAAGTTTTCACTAACCCTTCTGTTCTTCAGACCATGCAGATCTTTCTTCTTCCGTACCTCCTGATGGCGGTTTCCCTCCATGTCATGGCGGGGCCGCCATACCCAACACCCAAGACACGGGACAGCTACCCTGATGGGTACATGACAGGCATGCCAGAGATGTATGAGACGCCGGACATGCCGGGGATGCCAGGGATGCCGGACGACATGCTGGGGATGCCCAACACGACGGACATGACGGACATGCCACCCGGAGCCATGGACGCCTACTGCCAGATGCTGCTCCAGAGCCCGGGCGCCGTCCCCCCCGATCAGATCCCCTGGTACTGCCTCTGCACCCACTGCCAGGGTACCCAGGGACCCAAAGGAGACCGAGGAGACAGGGGCATGCCAGGTAGGACCACATCTACCAGTGGACCACCAAGACTCCCTGTGCTTTAATGAATCTAATGCTCTACAAACATTGTCCATCAGGTCCACCCGGTAGTCCTGGTAGAAGAGGCTTGACGGGTTTCCGAGGTCCTCCAGGTTTCACCGGCAGACCAGGCATTAAAGGTACCCGGACTCCAGAGATCTCAGCAGACGTCCACGTCCATGTCCACCATCCTCCTGCTGCGTCTTTCTGACTGTGTTGATGTGTTTGACCCTCAGGACAGAAAGGAGACGGTGGCGACAAAGGAGACCAAGGCATGCAAGGCCTGATGGGACCCAAAGGAGGGCGGGGCTTCAAAGGTGAGTCACTGAACTGGTTCAGATCTACAGGGGATCGGTCCAGTTCATGACGATTAGAGGTCGATGCCCAAGTGGTGAATTTTTAAGCTTTTACGTGGTTTCATTTGTGAGATTTCAGTATCTTCTCAGTTTCTTGCAGCAAATAAAACACATAGAACATTAAATTTAACGTATGTCGACTGTTCGATAGTGAAACATTATGTGCACTGCAAGAATATTATTGCTAACAAAAACTAATGAAATGACGAAAACTAGAATTAAAAAAATATTTTCGTTAACTGAATAAAATAAAACTATAATTAAAAGAAAAAAACAATAACTAAGTAAAACTATTGTGTGCTTACTAAACTAAAATGTATATAAAAAATAATGGATAAAATTCCCGTTGCTTTCGTCTTTGTCAATGTTGGATTGATATGAAATTGATTTATTTCGCTAGTGCAACTTTAGCTAGCAGCACCATATGACACTTCACGGTCCGTCACTTCTGGTCACTTGTGGTTTAGCAACAAAAACCAGCAAAGCTGTGCTAAAAACAAAACAAACTGAATTAGAGAAAAAAGTCAAAACTAAATAAAACTAAACTATTACTATGTCATATAAAAATCCTATATTTTCTCAGTTTGATGTGAAAAAAATTATATTACATTATGCTTATAAATAATGACAACTTCAAATCTTTGTTTTTGTTTTAGTGCAAAAAATAACATTAAATTATGAAAATATTTACTTTTACAAACTATCCTGTAACAATAAAATGTGAATAATATGAACAAATATGAACAACCTGAAATGTCTGAAGAAATTTAAGCTCAATTTTAACAATTTCCTGCCTGTTCCTCAGTGTTTAGTGTCTTTGTAGATCTGATCCATAATGCACATGGACAAATGATAAGTTGAGGCAGAATATTGTCAAAACTGCACTTATTTTTCTCAAGAAATTTCAATTTTTTCAGGTTATTCACATCTTTTTTGTTTGGATACGTTATAAAAGTAAGGATTTTCAGAATTTCGTGGGGTTTTTTGCACTAAAACAGACAAAATTTGGAGTTGTAATTATTTATAGGTTATTATGCTATAATTTTACTGGTCTGGCCCACTGGAGATCAAATCAGGCTGAATGTGGAACCTGAAAGAAAATGAGTTTGAGAGCCCTGCGTTAGTGTGAACATGTTGTTGTCGTTTCAGTTCCACAGATAGAACCTGAATGCAACACTTGTTCTTGTCGGTCATCACTGTTAGAACAGTTTGATTTAAAGGTGTTCTTTTGATCATGTGTTGGGACGGACGCTGCCCACGGTGTAAATCTGGACCAGTTTGGAGCCATAGTGTCAGGCTGTTATTTTTTTTTTAGAAGTACCTCACCCTGGTGGTCTTCGTTGGTCCATCAGATGTTCCTGACCTGGTTCTGTTGTCCTGCAGGTGAAAAGGGTCAGCCTGGTGTGGAGGGTCGTCCAGGGGATCAGGGTCCCAAAGGAGATGATGGCGTCTGTCCCGATGCCTGCGAAGCAAGCCAGGGCCCCCCAGGACCACCCGGTCTGCCTGGCTCTGCAGGACCCAGAGGGAATCCTGGTCCTCAAGGGCCAATGGGGCCAAAGGGGAGTAAAGGTGACATGGGTAATATGGGTCCCATTGGCCGTCCTGGATCTCCTGGTGAGAAGGGGAACATTGGGCCGAAGGGGGACTGTAACTGCACAGATGGAGCCGATGGGCTCAACGGGGACAAGGGGGACAAGGGGGACCAGGGTAATCCAGGTCCAATGGGGCCACAAGGTGCAGTAGGGCCACAGGGTCAGAAGGGAGAGATGGGGATGATGGGGATGATGGGATATCCAGGTCCATGCATGCCCGCCATCCAGTCCTCCTTCTCTGCAGAGTTGACGAGCAGTTTCCCTCCCCCCAACGCCCCGGTGGTCTTCTCCCATGTTTTATACAACGTCCAGGGGCATTACGACGCAACGCTGGGCATCTACTTCGCTCCAGTTAACGGTACCTACATGTTCACCTACCACCTCACCGTCTACGAGCGGATTCTCAAAGTCGGCATCTTTCTCAACTTCTACCCAGTTCTAAAACAAACTGACGCCCGAGCATTAGGGACCACCTCGCATTTAGTCATCCTTCACCTGTCCGCAGGGGACGCCGTGTGGCTTCAGGTGAAGGACGAGAACACCAACGGCATGTACGCTAGCTACGAGACCAGCAGCACCTTCTCTGGCTCATTGCTCTACCCAGATTCCTGTGATACGCCTTTACTTAGAACATTCAGAGATGAAAACTATGAGGAGGGCAATTACAGCTGGGGTGGGTCAACCGCCACACCCCCCACCGTAACCCCCTAAAGGAAACCATCAGCCTGAATAACACATAAATCAGTGCTGTTTGCCTGTAGAAAATGTCCGTAAATTATTTTAGATCATTTTTAAAAGTCAGTTAGCAGTGCATTCCCTGATGATTAGCTTAGGCCAAAGTCACAAAACAAATACTTAAAACTAACATCCCCTACATTTGCCCCAAACCAGGAAAGATGGTGAATAGTGCAACTCCCACCCCCCGACCCCACCCCCTCCCCAATTATGAAATTATTATTGTCCTTGACTGAATGTGAAGACTGATGGCATTTCAGCGTGTGGTGGAAAGGTGAGGCCAAAATATTGCAGTTTTTCTGGTGTTGAAAGTCCAATCATGGCTTTGCATCACAATTGTCAGTCACGTTAAGCTACATCCTGCCCCGCCCCATCCGCTGTGCCCCATGTCACCTGATGGAAAAATATAATAATATAAAAGACAGTTTCTTCATCTTGTTTTAATTATGCCACTTAAGTCAAGAAAGTCGCAGTTTGTTGGAATGATGGTGACGTTACCGTACATGTGGCACAACAAAATGGGCGGGGCTTCAGCACTACACATTATTAAAACCCAGTCAGTAAGATGACAACTCAAACACAAACGACTCCCATGAATTCTACCTAAAAATCACATTTGGGAAATGTTGATTGGATGTGAAACAGGGGGCGGAGCTTAGGACCACCCACCAGGTGGAAGTGGACACATGTGGCTTCACTTTGAGGAGCTCATGAGCTAAAAAGGATAATTAGTGTTAGCAAAGCGTTATTGTACAAATCTGCTTATGTTGAGTTTATCGCCATTTATTTATCACATATTAATACTGAATTATGAAAACAATAAATGTGAAAACTGTCTCCAGATCAAAAACACTAATATTTTAATTCACTTTGAAACCGAACCTTTCAACAACCATAACTGTGATTGTTTGTTTGTTTGTTTTTTCTCTTTTTGCCAAAACAAAGACAGTTTGACGTTGGAGCGTCGGGGCTGTTTTTATGTTTCCCACTGTTTTTTTTTTTGTTCAGTATTGTGGTGTCACTTTTACTTGTGCTTTTTCTTGTGAATTTTCTAATTGTCTTTGTTCTGACATGAATCGGTCTCATATTTGTTTGGACTGTTGTTGTCTCGTCTCTAATCGAGGACGTGGTCTTTGTCCGGAGAACCTCCCCCTTTAGTTTGATCAGTTACTGTGAATCCGTTATCTCATCTGCGTCTTTGTTGCTAAAGTGCTATCTTTTCCAGACCCGGTGGAGGTTTTCACATCTGTGTCATCTGATTTTCCCCAGACACTGACGCTGCAGCGTAAAGCGATATATGACCTGTCTTTATGGTCGCATTGTTTGGGCAGGGCAGGTCCACAAGGACGAACAATGGAACAAAGAAAACCGGATTCTCTTGGTGTTTCTGCCCAAATGAGTCGATCACAGATACAGTTTCGGACCAGTTGAAGAACGTTCAAGAAACACTTTATCTGAAATCTAAGGACAAAATGACACCATAAATAATGTTTCTGAAACTAAATTCTACACATCGGACACTTTTCTGGACGCCCAACAGTATAACACAAAAGGGAGTTGAGCATTAAATATCTGCTTAAAGGTTCAGGTTTTATTGTCAGAAATTCAACTAAATGGAATTTCTGACAGTAAAAATTATGGGTTCTACATCTACAGATGTTTGGATTTGGATGTTGGATGAAGCTAGCAGACTAGCAAGCTACAAAAGGAATCCAAATCCATGGTTTTAATAGTGTTTTTGATCACATATGAACCTTAAGCCGATGTTTTAATGTGGACAAATGTTGCAACTGATATATTCTCATTAGCTGCTATTATTAGCTAAGCCATGGGCACAATGTCCCACAAGTAAAGAATAAAAAGAGTCTAAATCAATGTATTAATTCAACAAACATGAGAAAAGGGTTAAAGGACGATTTATGCACATTTATTGTGTTTATGTGGAATTGTTTTTATCACTAAAACACTGTAGTTTCCTTGATGCTAGCTAGCTACCTCCATAAGCTAACGTCTGTCTCTGCCTGATTTTTATGCAGATGATTTAGATCAGGTTTTCAGTCTAAATCTTTATTTTCTTCACTGATTCTCAACATTATCCACCGTTAGCTCAGATGTTCAGTAAGCTAACGTCAAAAAACCACCAACCACAGCTCAAAACACAAATTACATGATACATTTTACACATATCGTCCTTTTTCAGTCCCAGGAAGCATCGTTACTCACATTATTATTTTCACAATTGGTTTTTATCAACTTCAGTCTCAACTAAAGGCCTAAACTTTTCCAGTGAACTTTGAGACGTTGGACGTGTTGTGAATGTGGTGGTGGATTTGGATGTGACACTAAATGGAGGTTGAGGTTCTCCTTGGACAGTTGGTTTAATTTAACGTCCCTTTAGAACCCTTCGACAGCAGACCTGCTTTATGTTTGGTTGGTGGTTCTGTCACTGTAGAGCTTAAACCTTCACTGTTATTTGTTGTGTCTAAAAAATTAAAAGCTTCAATAAAATGCAGAATAAATGTTCAGTGTGTTTTTGTGTCTGATAAAACCTGATAAATACCTGATATGAACTTTTATCAAAGAATAAACACAGAAATATTGCAGAAGAACTTTAGATTCATTTATTTTCCCTTTAGATTAGATATAATAGAACTTTACTGATTCCAGATTACTGATGAAGGTTCAATCATCAACATATTTAACCAAAGTTAAGTCGTCTCTTCAGTTTTTCATATTTCCACTTTTTCACTCTAGCCAACACAACCCTGTTACTCACATGATCAGAATACAACAAATTAACCCCTTCATGCTCAGTGGTCACTCCAGTGGACAGTTCTTCTCCAGCTGTTCTCTTGTATATTCATGGGTTTTGTTGTTTTAGTTCCATATCAGCCGACACAGTGGACACTTTTGCACCATCCCATGCGCTGACATTCAGACCATTACTGTAACGTTATGTTCTAGATAAACCTGATCTGCACTAACATGATTGTGTGTAAATCAATTGCTAATTGTTATTAGACTGTAATTAACAGTTTTCTTCAACAATTTTTTAAAAATATATATATTATCTCCATGAAGTGAGTAAGAACTAGAATTAGAGTATGATAAAAGATGACAAAATGTGAGATTAGCTGCATTAAAAATGGTTTTATTTCATATTTTTCACACAGTATATCACTTTCTGATATTGCATTTTAAATACATGTTTTTTTGCTTCAAAAATTAAACACATGGTGTCCAAATGAGTGGACATTTTTGTAACTCCATGAAAAATAGGTTAATTTAAGAAAAAAAAAATCTATCTCATTGTTTTTTTCATGCCTAAAGAGAAGTAAAAACACTAAGGAAAAAAATTTTTTTGACTAAGGTTGTCATAATTCATGCATCAAAGGGTTAATTCAAGTTTTCTTTATAAATAAAATGAAGTCTGTCCTTGACATTAACAGTAACATTACATTCCACAGTTTGCATCTATTTGTTAACGTGTTCTTTTGTTGGAAGCTCCAAGAAAAAGTCTGGATTCTTTTAGGTCTCATTTTTATCAGTTTAATTTGGCTTATCTGACCACAAACAAAGTTCACAGTATGACTCAGCGCTGAGGATCCACACCCCAACCATGAAAATGGATCCAGACATTCCAATACACATCACTTTTATCATCCTTGTAAACTGATCTTCAAACTCTGGGCTGACCCCCTTGTGCTAGGTGGGCTGGGTCACAGAAAATGGACTGGTGTCATGTGACTCTAAAGTCAAGCAGAAGTGATACCTCAGCTCTATGTAAAACCCCGTACTGACAGTGTGTTTACTTATCTCCTGTGGTTTACGATCATGTGTCCTAAGGACCTAAAACCTTATTTTTATTGCATTGGGCTGTTGTATTATATGTCCCGTTTGTTTGTGTGTGTGGGCGTGAATGGTTTAAAATTAATAGAAATAATTAAAACTGTAATGTAATGTAGAAGAGACCCCAGGAAGAATAACAACTGATGTTTCAGCTGCTAATGGGGATTTGAAGAAATGAAATGAAATGTTCAGTAAACGCAATGAACAGATTTAACACCAACACATTCATTGGCAACAAATGTTTTCTTTTATTCCAGAAGAGCGCCATTCATCGTACAGGAAGCTAAACTACTGACACTGTGATTAGCGTCGGTAAACACACGTTAATATGATCTACACCGACTCCAACTGTTCGTGTAAACGCAGACGGAAAACAAGGAAACATCACAGGTTTCACTACAGAACACATTAAATCACAGAACTACAGAAAAACCACACAACTAAACATTTCAGCTAAAACAACAAAGATTCTTTACTATTTTCTGACACTTTATAAACCAATTAATTCATTAAATAAAGTACAGACAGAAGAACTGGAGTCTGTGAAACAACACCTTATTGTTCCTAAATAAACGTTTTATTTGATTCTATTTGTTTTTCTACATTAGATGAAAAAGTATTATATTTTCTGTTTCTTTTTTTCCCAGTTTCCTCTTGCTTTAACCCTTTAACATCCACCTTAAATATCCTGGCAAAAAATAACAATCAGGATTTTTTTTTTTTTTTTTTCCAACTGAAACATTCATTCACGTCAAGTCATTTCATGGTTTTCATTCATTGATTGTAAAAAAAAAAAAAAAATCTACATGACAAAATGTTGTGTTATCCATGTCCATGGGTTCAGCCATAAACAAAAATAGCAAATATTCAATAACTGTCATAGTTTTAACCCTTTAAATGACATGTTAGTAATCGAAACAAACCAGATTTTTTTGATGCAAAAAAACACAAACTTTTTTTTTTTATTAATAATCTACATAAAAATTTGAAGTTTTTTTTTTCATCCTGTCATCTGTCAGTGATTAACACCAACATTGGTTCATGTTTATTATTATTTTTGGTTGTAGGTCAAATGTTAAATGTGTCAGTGTGTATTTTATACTCACTTGGTAGAAGGGTGTTAGTGTAGGAATTTAATTTATTATGGGATGGTTTTAGTGGATGGATTAGAATTATAAAAATCATGTAAAAACGAACAACTTTTGAATTCTGACTTAAAACAAATTATGAAAAATTATCTGACCTTTAATAACATGAAGTGTAAAGTGTGTTTAATATGCTCACCTGGACAGCAGAGCGTTAAACTATATTTAATCTCAGCTGAAGTAAAAACCTCTGAAACTGTTAAACATAAAAACAAGTGGAAGTGTTTCCAGACGCAAAGACGTCAGATGGATTTTTTCTTTGTAACGTGTTTTGACTGAATGAATCAGTCGATCAGTTCTACTGACGTCAACAATCAGCTGAGAGGATGTTAAAGGGTTAAATGTACCTCTGCGTCACCTTGACGACGCTCCATCACATCCATGAAAGAAGAGCTCAGTCTTCCAGTTCAACAGCGGAAACATGAGTTACTGTGGGTTCCATCACGGTGGTCGGAGGTAGGTGGATGTGGACCAGGGGGGTGGAGGTGGACCAGGGGGGTGGGGGTGGACCAGGGAGGTTGGAGGTGGACCAGGGGGGTGGAGGTGGACCGGGGGGGTGGAGGTGGACCGGGGGGGTGGAGGTGGAACAGGGGGGTGGAGGTGGACCAGGGAGGTTGGAGGTGGACCAGGGGGGTGGAGGTGGACCAGGGGGGTGGAGGTGGACCAGGGTGTTGGAGGTGGAACAGGGGTTGGAGGTGGACCACGGGCGTGGAGGTGGACCAGGGGTTGGAGGTGGACCGGGGGGTTAAAGGTGGACTGGGGGGATGGAGGTGGGTGGAGCCGTGGTGCGTTCAGGCCTCGGTCGGGGACTCGTCGTCGTCGCCGATCACTCCCTTCAGGTAGGCTCGCTTAAACTCCTCAAACACCATGTCATCAGTCTCAACACTGAAAAACACAGTTCATTGTACGTGATTATTTTGGGTTTGATTTCAGATAAACTCAGATCCTTAAACTTGTACCCACAGTATTTAATTATCAAAGTGTGGGTGGTTTGTTTGTGTCTGTGTTACAGACGTTTAACTCATGGCATCTGCTGAAGCTGCACCTGAAACACCAAACCCAGGTGAATAAATACTCAGACCCTCCTATATAAAACACGTTCTGTGTCCCTTCGATGTTGCAGCTCAGGAGGGCGTTTGTACGACTTTTCCTCAGCCTTCACAAACTCACCAAATGAATACAGACATCACCTGACTGTCTACTAGGCACAATTTTATGTGTGTATTCAAATGTTGTGAGGTATGCTGGGAGATTTTAGCCTCTCTCTACTTTGAATTCTTCATCCCTGCCTCCATACTCCATTTTCAGAGGTGGTTCTGCTTCCGTTCATGACATTTCTACTGCTAGCAGACGATGCTACAGTGTGAAGGCTGCAGTTCACTGCCGCTGTGTGAATGTAATCATGTTTGACAGGACAAACACATACATGCTCTTCCCTTCATGCCTCACATGTTGGCTCCAATTATTACCTGCACAAAGCAGGATTAAATGATAGTTTACAAATGGATAGTGGTGGCAGGCAACCTCCACTTACCATGCTATCGTACAATGGCACCACAGGTACAATACCGCTAGTACTCAATAAAGGTCATTTTTTTAACCCTTTAAATTAGGGACGTTGGCCTGATATTGGCATAAAAATGTAATATCGGTGAATATCGTTTTTTTTTTTTTTTTTTGCCTATCATTACAACCAATAAAATAATGCCTTGATTTCACCGGCATTTACCAACGCATAAATGAAGCATTGTTTGTAGCTGAAAGAAATGTGCAGTTTTCAAAATAGTACAGTAGAGTTGCCACACTGTAATAGACTCATGGAGGGAGGGAGAGAAAATAAATAAATATGGCATTTTTTCCACAACTTCAGTTGAAGTATGTATTCTTTGCACAGACAGTGTTTACATTTTGAAAGCCTTGTTGCATTGGAGAATGCATCCAATGGGGCATCACAATAAAATTAGTCATGATGTGTTAATTCCATGACAGGAGATATGTGATGTTACCTAAAATTAGTTTAATATCCCACATATATTGGCGGCGGTATCGGTAGATGTCGGAATCGGAAATTAAGCGTTGGACAATATCGGCATATCGGTTTTTGGAAAAAAAGCCAATATCGGACATCCCTACTTTAAATGACATGTTTGTAATGGAAACAAACCAGATTTTTTGATGCAAAAAAACCACAAACTCATCAGTAGATCCTTCTGGTTCTGTATGAGATGATGAATTCTCTCATTTTTCCAGTATTTTGCTCATTTTCTCCTCACTTCAGACAGATTTGTTCACTTTTATGCCATATTTCAAGGATTTTTGGTTCATTTTTTTGTAAATCTTGGTAGATTTTTTTTGTAGATTTTATCCTATGAATAATTCAGGTAAAACTGTATTTTCCACCAATTATTGACATGTATTGATAATATTAATGGATCACCATGTATTATAGTGTGGTTTGTTTGTGTCTGTGTTAGAGACGACCCCAAGGTTGAAAAACACTGGATTAAACAGTTCCATCAGTAGATTTTTCTGGTTGGTATGAGATGATGAATTCTCCTCATTTTTCCAGTATTTTGCTCATTTTCTCCTCACTTCAGGCGGATTTGTTCACTTTTATGCCATATTTCAAGGTTTTTTGGTTCATTTTTGTACATTTTTGTAGATTTTTTTTTGTGGATTTTATCCTATGAATATTTCAGGTAAAACTGTATTTTCCACCAATTATTGACATGTATTGATAATATTAGTGGATCATCAGGTATTAAACAGTTTAGACCAGGGGGTGGTTTTGGTCGCCGGTGGATCTTTGGGTGTTTAAGGGTTAATATGAGGTGAGGGTTCAGATTCTAGACTTTTGGAACCAGTTCTACTTCAACCTCAGTCCCTGTTCTTCTACGTGTGACCTTTAACCTCTGATCTCAGGTGAAAACGCCGCCGGTTAAAACCATCTTCCCACAGTTCTGTTCGATGTTTTCTCCCCCAGGGGAACGATCAAAGTGTCATGACCTGATATTTGTGTCTCTAAAAGCACAGACAATGACAATAATAAAGAGCAGTGAAAGGCAAACCGGAGGCAGAATGCTGCGTTCATCTTTACGTAAGCGGCCGTTACACAAGCGTTTTTGGGTCCTCGGGTGACTCCGATGGGAACGTGGCGGCTGATCCCTGCAGGTGGATTTCGGGCGGCGTTGTGTCAGACATCAGATTGGACGTGAATAGAAGTGAAATGAAGCCCGAGCAGCGATCACACGCCAGAACAACAGAGCAAATGCATCTGATCTGGGAGGAAAAAGTGTTGTGAGCGACGATAAAGGCGATAAAGAGCCAAAGCCGGGTCAGTTTCCTGCAGATACAGGACGGGGGGATTGTTTCAGCCTCATCACTTACACTCCGCTTTCCTGGAAAAGTCCGGAATGATGACACCAATAACAGTCATCCATCATTTATCTGACTGTTTCCGCATTAGTTTCACGTTTTCAGACTCTGTGAGGTCTGGTTTTTGTCTGTTTTCATCTCACTGAGCAAAATAACACACAAAAAAAACAAAACTACAAACTTCATATAGTAACGAGTGGAGTCTGTTTTCAAAAAATAATCTGGATCAGCTTATTCAAGACTGATGTTTGACGTGGGAGCTGCTTATCAGAGCAGAAAAACAAGGACTGAAAGGACGAAGATCTGGACCGACTGTACGACAAAAGAATGACAAAAGATGGAACGAAATTATAACAAAATAAAAAGGCACACGACGGAAATAATTTAATAAAACGTGAAAAATAAAAACAAGATCAAAACAACATAAAACAAAATAGAAAAAACAAAAACAAGATGGAAGCAACACAACAAAACACCCCCCCCCCCCAAAAAAACAAACAAAAACAAGATGGAAACAATGTAATAAAACAAAAACAAACAAAAAACCGAGATGGAAACAATGTAACAAAAAGCAAACAAACAAAACGAGATACAAACAATGTAACAAAACAAACAAACAAACAAAAAACAGAAAAAAAAACCGAGATGGAAACAATGTAACAAACAAGCAAAACAAAAAAAGATGGTAACAATGCAACAAAAAACAAGATGGAAACAACATAACAAAACAAACCAAATAAAAAAAAAAAAAACGAGATGCAAACAATGTAACAAACAAACAAAAAAACAAACAAAAAAAAGGAAACAATGTAACAAAACAAAATGAAAAAACAAAAACAAAAACTGGACCTAAATGTTTATGTTTGTTTTTTTCTCTTATTTCAGTGAATGGTTCAGTGAATGTCCTGCTTGTTCTGATAAAACCATCCAAACATCTAAAATCACTGACAGATCAACAGTTAAACATCACTTCCTGAAGCCAAAACCACAGAAAACGTGGGTTTCCATTCACTGACGGTGACGTACACAGAAAATGTTTAGACACGTGATGCTTTACAGTTAAATCATTACGTAACATTTAGGTTGAGACAATGTCACGGCTCAGGTTTGTTTCAGTTTAGGCACAAAAACGAAGTGAAATAAGACCAGAACATGATGAACAATAGACAAATAAACATGAGATCAGTTCCAGTTCAACACTGTCAGTAAAAGCACTTCTAGAACAATAGGAAGTGAAACCCAGTCCAACACAACATCAACGCAACCGCCACGTTAACAAGACGACAAAAGCCACGCAACAGAAAGAACCAACACCTACAGCCACTTCTTCTATATAAACATCTATTATGAGAAGGAAGTAGAAAAACAAATGTAGGTTCATGTTTTCAAAGGCTGAATTCCACAGATGCAACAAACACGATTTAATGACAAGTGACCGATTATTATGTTATTTGATTTCATTATTTCTATATTTCACTTCAATGTTCAGATGAAACTGAAACTTTGTCATAAAAATATGGAAAATATGGATTTTTTTCAATGGAAAAGGATTAGGGCCACTGGGGGGAAAAAAAAAAATATTAAGGCCCAATATATATTTTTTATTATTAGTCTGAGAAAAAAGTCCAAATTCTGACATTAATCTCAGAATTCAGATATTTTTCTCATAATAATAATAATAAAAATAATAAATAAATAAATAAATAAATAAATATGTATGTATGTATGTATGTATGTATGTATGTATGTATATATATATATATATATATATATATATATATATATATATATATATATATATATATATGTATGTATGTATATAGGACCTTAACTGTTTTTCCCCAGTGACGCTAATCCTCTTCTATATTTTGTTAATGAGAAAATTATCATTAAAAATATTTGGACTTTTCCTCAATATATTATCAATTTAATCCAGAAATGTCTGATTTTCATCATCAGTGTCGTACCTATTATTGTTATTATTACTATTACAACTATTACTATTATTATTTTTATTTAATCTCAGAATACATTAAGGTGAAGACTTCATTTGTAATAAACCTGAGAAAATGCAAGAAATGAATGATAAAAAAATCTGTTGATTCTGGAAACAATAAAAACCTAATAAATTGAATTCCATTTTTCTTTTTACATTCACATGTACCACTGTTGATAAGAATCAAACTACAAAAGACAATTCCATAAAGACGGTAAAATCTAAATCATAAGCTAAAACATCAGCAGTTGTTGGTGTAATATTTTTATTTCTATGATATTTTCTGCTGCTGTTCCATGGTTAACACTCCTCCTTCACAGTATTTGTTTGTTCTGTGCAGTGTTTTACTTTAATGTCGATAAAAATACAGAAAAAAGGTGATAATCTATGGAACCATCTGCCTCTGCATATCAGACAGGCCTCCTCTGTCTGTTTTTAAATCCCTTCTTCAAACCCATCTTTTCTCCTTGGCTTTTGAAACCATGTGAGATGTTTGAAGGTACTATCTTTATTCTATTGTTTTTATTTGGTAGTGGTTTATTGTTCTTATTTATCTGTTTTATTTATTTATTTACTTTGTTGTTTTTAATTGTATGGCTTTTTAATCTATTCTTGTATTTTATTCTTTTTATTTGGGTTTTATTTATTCTTCTGCATAGCACTTTTTTTCTTTTTTGTACAGTTTCTATGTCTTTATATCTATTTCTGTATTTTATTCTTCTATTTTGGTTTTAATTATTCCTCTGTACAGCACTTTGGTCCACTGCAGGTGTTTTAAAGTGCTTTACAAGTAAAGTTGGATTGGCTTGGATCTAAATGGTGGCAGTGCAGCTAAGTGTGACTGCAGCGCCATCTAGCTGTGGTTTTCTACAGTCTGTGTGGACAGATTTAGATGTAAGGGGGTTGTGCTGGTGTGAAGAGTGAAGGGTGGTCGTACCTCTCCTTGGCTGCAGAGTCCATCGAAGAAGAGGAAGCAGACAAACAAACAAACAAACAAACAAACAAACGAACAAACAAACAGAGGCGTGAGTGGGTTCAGACAGAACATGTGTGTGTTAATCAGCTTGTGTTGTGTTTCGCTGACAGCTGCCGTCGTTTGTGCTGTTACTGCAGTTTATGGAACCTGAGATTAACGTCCAGATTACAGCTCATCGACGAGAGGCTGCACGGCAGAACAGCCGCCTGACCTGAGGTGACCCTTAACGACCCCTTAATGAACCCTTAACGACCCCTTAATGACCCCTTAATGACCACCACGACCACCACATCCAACGCTCCGGATGAGTGGACCGATCCCACTGCTTTACATGTTGGTCATGTGTAAAAATAACATTTAAAAAGACCTGAATGTGTCCACGTTCTGATCAGTAAAAAAGAAGGATTAAAAAGAAAGAAGACTTTTAAACAATAAAAAAAATCAACCAAAACAAACCAAAGTTAATAAAACTGAGCCAAAAAGATTTTTAAAAAAAAAGAACAAAATAAGTAAAACATAATCACCACAAAGGAATAAAAATGATCAACATCATTAATACGAGTAAACTTAAATGATAAGAAAAAAAATTAGCAAAATAAGTGAAATGGAGAAAGAATAAGCAAAAATAATCAACGGAATGGGCCAAAAAGGGAAAAAAAAAAGGAGCAAAATAATCAATAAAAGTCAAAAAAGTAAAACTGGAAAAAAAAAAAAATTGTAAATAAACGACAAAATGAGCAAAAAATTAACCAAAAAAAAAGCAAAATAATCAATAAAAGTCAAAAAGTAAAACTGAAAACCAAAACCAAAACAAAAATAAACAATAAAATGAGCCAAAAAGGAACAAAAAGGAGTAAAAATAATCAATGAAACTAAATCAAAAATTAATTGAATAAAAAATAAGCAAAAGTAATCACCAAAAAGGAATAAAAATGATCAACATCATTAATACGAGTAAACCTAAATGATAAAAAAAATAAATAAATAAATAAATTAGCAAAATAAGTGAAATGAACAAAGAATAAGCAAAAATAATCAACGGAATGGGCCAAAAAGAAAAAAAAGGAGCCAAATAATCAATAAAAGTCAAAAAAGTAAAACTGGAAAAAAAAAAAATTGTAAATAAACGACAAAATGAGCAAAAAATTAACCAAAAAAAAGCAAAATAATCAATAAAAGTCAAAAAGTTAAACTGAAAACCAAAACAAAAATAAACAACAAAATGAGCCAAAAAGGAACAAAAAGGAGTAAAAATAATCAATGAAACTAAATCAAAAATTAATTGAATAAAAAATAAGCAAAAGTAATCACCAAAAAGGAATAAAAATGATCAACATCATTAATACGAGTAAACCTAAAAACCTAAATGATAAAAAAAAAAAAAAAAAAAAAATTAGCAAAATAAGTGAAATGAACAAAGAATAAGCAAAAATAATCAACGGAATGGGCCAAAAAGAAAAAAAAGGAGCCAAATAATCAATAAAAGTCAAAAAGTAAACCTGAACAAAAAAAAAAAGTAAATAAAATAAACAACAAAATGAGCAAAAAAGGAACAAAAAGGAGACAAATAATCAATGAAACTAAACCAAAAAGTAATTGAACAAAAAATAAGCAAAAGTAATCAATGAAATCGGTAAAAAAGGAACAAAAATGATCGACATCATTAATAAGAATAAACTAAAATGATTTTTTTTAAAAATTAAAATGGCAAAATAAGTCAAATGAACAAAGAATAAGCAAAAATAATCAATGGAATGGGCCAAAAAGGAACAAAAATCAGTAAAATAATCAATAAAAGTAAAGCAAAAAGTAGAACTTTAAAAAAAAAAAAGCAAAAATAAACATGAAAATGAACCAAAAAAGGAGCAAAATAATCAAAAAAATAAAACAAATTGATGTTTAAAAAAAAAAAGAACAAAATAAGGAAAAAAATGGAACAAAATGGAGCCAAATGATCTATAAAAATAAACATAATGCAGACAAATAAGCAAAAATTATCAACAAAATGAAAAAAATGGATGTTTTTAGGATGTCTCGGGCGCTTTGTGAAGGTTGGAAATTTTGCGAGTTGTTGAAAAGTCTGAACTGGAGCCGCTTTAGTCTGAATAAACCGACTCCACGAATATAAATGTGCATGTCATTCCTCACGTTTCCTCTGAAGTCGATATTTCTGATCATCTACTCGACAAAACAATGAGGCCGTGTTTGGATGAACTTATGAAACATACGATTCACATTTAACTGCAGACGATAAGAAAATGTTCAGAAATAGACGGACATGGGACAATAGAGGGTGTCCGACGTGTAAGACGACCCGGTCCGAAGACGGCGTTTGACCCACTTTGGGTTTGTCTGGATCCGTCAGCGAGGACGAGGTCAGAGGGTTCAGAACAAACTCACAAAAACGTGAGTGAGAATCTGTCAACGGGAAACTAAAACCTGACAAGAGCCGAGCAGACCTGGCAACGAAGAGGCCTGGATGAAACGCAAGACGAGGAGGAAAACTATCTGTGCAACAACAACAACAACAACAACAAAGACAACAACACCGTCAGCGCTTTAGGCCCGTTTTGGGGGGTTGGACCTGGTGTTAGAGGACCGGTACCTGGTTCAGGTTTAGGATTCATGAGTCTGAACGGGACCTCCAGAGACACCTCACTAGAAAACACACAAAAAAAAACACACACTGTAAGAAAAACACACAAAGAAACACAAGATACAACGGAATGAAACGGGAAAAAAACCAAAGGGGGTCGTACCTGGATCCGATGGTCCTGTTGGAACACAAACACAAAACACATTTTAGGATTAAAGGAGGTTCATCAAACACACAAACTCTGACTTTATTCAACACATGACGGAGGTTCTTTTCCCTCCGACCCAGTGGGGGGGTTTCTGTTACTGCAGAAGATACGGACCATCACCTCAAATATCCACCAGGTTTGTTTCACTGGTGATGATTCATGAGAACGTCCTGAAATTTAGTCCACATCACAGGGAACCACTTGCAGAAATAACCCACTTGTGTTTTCTTTGACCCTGGCAGATCGACACTGCAGAGTATTGATGGTGGTTGGGCGCCGTCTCCTATTGGCTGTCAGCATGTTGACCTTTAGGATTTTGAAGTAACCATATTTGGACAAAAGGGGCAGGGCTACAGGAGTGGGAGAGGTGATGGGTGAGCTACTGTTAAACTAATGATTTTACGTCTTGGTAGTGTAACTGATCGACTTATGGGTTTTATTTACTTATAGTAAGAGCCAGTCTGGTTAATGGGATGTAACTGTAATACCACTTCACACCACTAGGACGTGATTTCTCATCAAAACAGGATTAATTTATCCTCAATTCTTAATTCAGTTTTTTGAGAAAAACATCCATTATCTCTCAACATCATGTCCTACTTTCCTTAAATTACTTTTCGATAATGTTATGTTTTATGAAGATAATGTTGAGTTCATTCTGGAACTGTTGGATGTATTTATCTTTTTTTTTTTTTTTTAAATACATTCACAAACATGGACCACTGCAGTTTATTGATGGTGATGATCAGGGTATGATTAGTTTTTTACAGTCCGGTTTTTATATCCATACTTCTGCTCAATGAATTTCATCCTGGGGGGGGGGGGGGGGGGGGGGGGGGGGGGCAGCCACCCAATGTAAATACCAGCAGGTTGTGTCAGTTTTCTTCCTCCTATATCCTACATTACTGACACTAACGTTCACCTGAACCCAACTGTCAGCAGTCTCAGAGTTCGTAAACGTCCCCATGTACTGGGGCGCCGTGGGGGAGCTGAGGGGTGGGGTGTAAATGGGACCAATTCATGGGGCCCAGCTTTTGTGGGGGCGCCATAGAGCAGTGAAGGGGGTCCAGTGGATACAGGCTAGAAGGTGTGAAAATTTCGTGCAAAATCCGCTGTAGAAGAGAGGAATAGAACCAGGAGCTGGACGTTGAAAGTATGGAAAGTTTCACCCCAGCGTTAGTTACGTTAGTTATGGACCACACCCTCACGTATAACTGCTGCCCCCACGCCCCACCCATAGGACAAAAGAACACCCCCCCCTCTGTTTTTTTATTTTTATTTTTTGACAAATCACACCTTGGCGATGATATATTTTAAGTTAATTTTTTTTCCATCAAATCTATCTCTAAAGCAGATGTCATGAATAGAAGCAGTGCAATGAATGAGTTTTCACATGTTGAACGATGAACATCTTATGCAGTGATGATGAAAAACACCAACATGACAAAGATGAGCCAGTTTAACACTGAAATGACAGCTTTTAGTGTGTGTGTTTGTTTACACATGTGAGTGGACTTTGACGTCAGGTCTGAACAGACTCACCCAGAGGCGATCATCCTCACCACCATCTTATATGAGATCAGCATCCCCTGGACCTCCTTCAACACCTCCTGCTTCACACTGACACAAAGACAGAGTCCACCTTAAAAACTCACTGTGACAGATTCAAAACCAGGTTAAATGCACTCCAACCAGCAGTGGATTCACTCACCGAAATAAAACTAAAAACGGCCACAATATAAAACATGGCAGTAAATGGAATACAGATACAGATAAATAAAAACTATAACCAATGACACAAAACAAACTAAAATGAAAGGGAGCCGCACATAAAAAGGCACTTTGTAGAACAAACATAATTTTAAGAAAATAAAAGAATACAGAAGGATAAAATGTCTTGACGTAGTTATCAGACTGTTCTCATCTTCAGTTCATCTAAAACTCAAACTAAACCTGCTTCTGACCTCTAAAACTAACTCAAACAAAACTGAGGTTAAAAACCAAACTGGACCAAATGTCTCAATTAACTAAATTCCGAGTCAGTAATAACTCAAGTGGATGGTTTGACTGTTACAATATGAGCTGAAGGTTAAACATCAGAGAACCGAGGATAGAGCCCTGAGGAATTCCAAAAGTCTTAATATTCATTTAGCCACATGAAAGTCAGACGAAGACTAAAACCAAAGAAAAGCTGACCTAAAACTCATCACTTCATGTAAATAAAACAGACTCAGTAAAGACTCGTCTCTAAACACCGTCTGTCCACAGTCTAACGTTGGACAGTCTAGTGGACAGGTGTCAAACATGCGGGCCGGGGGCCAAATCCGGCCCACCAAACGGTCCAATCCGGCCCTTGGGATGAATTTGTGAAATGCAAAAATTACACTGAAGATATTAACAATAAAGGATGTTAAAATCATTTTAGGTCATTTCAATCTAAAAATGATCAGACCAGTAAAACAGTATCATAATAACCCATGAATAATGAAAACTGTATATTTTTTCTCTTTGTTTTAGTGTAAAAAAGTTTCATTACACAAGAATATTTACATTTACAGACTAACCTTTAACAAAAAATGTAGATATCTAAAATGTCTTAAGAGAAGTATGTGGAATTTTTAATAGTATTCTCCCTGTTATTAAATATTTTGTGTATTTGTAGATCCACTGTGATCTCTAAGTTGTGATTCACATGTATAAGTGATAAACTAAGGCGTAATATTCTTAACATTCCATTTATTTTACAAAAGAATTTTCAGCTTGTTCATATTTGTTCATGTTATGTTCAAGCACAATTAATAGATGTAAACATTTTCATTATGGAATTTTAATTTTTTCACTCAAAAGTTATTGTTATCCTATTATTTATATTATTTTACTGGTCCGGCCCACTTTAGATCATATTAGGCTGTACGTGGCCCCTGAACTAACATGAGTTTGACAGCCCTGGTCTAGTGTCTCACATGGTGGACGAAGCCAGGTTGGTGTCTTCGTGTTTGAGGCGTCCATCCAGGGCCAGTCCTCTACGTTCCTTGTTGTAGGCCAGCATAGGGTACAGGGTGAACTCTTTCTTCAGACTCGTCCCTGAGGGAACACAGTCCCTGAAACACAGTGGATGACTCCAGGTCAGTGAGAAGGGTTTGATCGGTCGGTAAAAACAGTCACATCAGTCAGTCCTACTTACGTGGTCTCCTCTTTGGCCACTGATTTAACATATTTGTCGTTGGAGTAAAGAACGACGTTGGTCACTTGTTCAACTGCAACCACACAAAGTACGAGGTTTGATTTTACTACAATACTACAGACAAACTGTATACGGTCAGTTTCACAAATTAAGCTGAATGTAACAAAAAGAAAAATCTGACAGAGATCTGCTTTAAAAACATCTGAGTTTAACCCATAAAGACCCAAAACCATCTACTCATGTATATGTTTAATGCCTGCTGATCCATTAATCTTATCAATCCATGTCAATAATTGATGTAAAATACAGTTCTTCATCTTTTCAAGGTCATCAGATATGACCCATTTGGACGATCAGAGGCTCCGTAGTTGCCATGGAAACACTGTCATCTTCTACAACATTGATTCACCAGTAAAACCCATGGAGTTGGATCAATGACAGTGGATGGACACACTGGGTATACGTTCAGTTAATGAGAGATTTTACTGAAAAAGTCACTTCTTCTTCAGTTTTCTCCATTCTTCATATAATAACCCTCAAATTTAATCTGGGTTTTCATGAACATCTACATGATCAGTGAATTAAAAATAGAAAAATACACGATTTTCACTGAATCAACGCAAAATACAGAAAATAATATGATAATAAATGGTGATAAATCACTAAAGAAAAGTTAAATAGAAAGAAAAATTCATTTGGGGACTGCCATAAAAGTAGCCCTGGGTCTTTATGGGTTAAAGAGGGGTGAATCCATGTTGGAAAAACTGACAATATCTACTTTAAAACAATGACCTCTGAACACAGCTAGAGATGGATGGGATCTTGTTTATTTCTCATGTTTGTTTCTTTTGTTTTTGCTGTTATTCATCCCCTGAACAAAGAAATCTTCATTATAAATATAAAAACAGTTCAGTGTTTAAGGAGTGATATTAGTCTTTTTTAAATGGGATTCTTCATACCCCCACATTTCCCTGTGGTCTCCATAAACTGTAAATGCTCTGCTTGGCTCTGAATTCTTCATTCATTCAACTCCACAGGTCCATCTTCAACCCTATTTCTGAGTAATGACACCAGAAAGGTGGTTTGGAGCGCTGGCCCTTTAAATGCACATGAGCCACTTCAGGCCCCGCCCCCTCCAGGTTGTCGGCTGTGTTGCTCTGTCCCATTCAACCAACAACTGAACATCTGAGGTAATAATAAAGGAAGCTCGACTAAAACCCTTCAGTGTGTTTTAAGGGTGGATTGTGAGGTTCTTAATAAGGTCAGAGTATGGATGTGTATGAAAGGTCACCTGACAGACTGATGTCCTTAATGTTCCTGTTGGAGGAGTTGGTGATTTCAACCATAGCTTTGACCGGTTCACCGTGGTAAAACGTCTGCACACAAACACACAAGTCCACAGGGTTTCAATAAGATAAGATCATCATGGATTATTAATGACAAGAACATACAAAGAAAGTGTTCTCAGCAGTTTCATGTTTCAGAGTAACTTAAACTGGATCTGTTCATTATAATCCATCTTCACCTCATGGATCTAGAAATAAGAGGATCCAGACTAGTCCTCTACGGCTCCGTTCACACACTAGGTCTTTGTCAAGTTTTGGTGAAATCTGATTTTTTTGTGTGTTGGTTCATATTCCACATTAAATGCGACTTCTATCAGTTTTGAATCTGAACTGAGTGTGACCCTGAAGTGACCCACATGGACTAAAGAGGTCCTGATGGAATACAAGACCACACGGACACACACTGTGTTTACAGAAGGAAATATGGAGGGACGCTGAATTGTGACGTTTGTCGCATTTAATGACATAAAGGTCGGATAAATGTGGTCTGGCCATTCAGACTGAAGTCGCATTGGAAAATATCAGATACGTATCAGATTTAGGACCACATATGAAAGTGGTCTGGGTCAGATTTAGGACCACATATGAAAGTGGTCTGGGTCAGATTTAGGACCACATATGAAAGTGGTCTGGGTCAGATTTAGGACCACATATGAAAGTGGTCTGGGTCAGATTAGTGCTGTTCAAACTGTCTGTAACAGATTGGATACAGTGTATTTATTTGTTTATTTGTTTATTCATTTCATTTTATTGTCTCCTGGGTCAGTTTTTATGCACTTTTATTACAGATGTACATGGACTTTTTTACAGAACTATGTGTTTTTTCTAGTATCTTTTATCTGAACGACCATATTAAGGTTCCTATGTGTATATGTATACACAAATGGCACATAAAATTTTTGGAATCTTTGGAATTTTTTTGAATCATACGGGCAAAAAAGTCAGATTTGGAACACATTGGGCTGCAGTCTGAACGTAGCCTAAGATCTAAGAGTAAAGGGGTGGTGACAGACTGACCTCTTTGGGCAGACTCAGTTTGATGTGCAGAGGTTTTTCCGACATCAGGAACTCGAAGGTGGTGTCGGCGACTGGAACCACTTGACTGTTCTCTGGACTGTACTGGATTTTACGAATGGTGAGACGCACTGAACTCCTGATGCAGGAAACAAACAACAGCATAAAAACCAGACATAAAATAACTACATTATGTTGAATGCATTAAATTAAACTCACAGAATTGAACTTTTTTGTTCATCTGGAGCAAACATATATGACAGACTCCTGATGTTTATCCATAGTATTTTTTTGAAGCCTGTACCAACGTGTTGACCCCTGACCTTTATTAAAGACCTGGGATGTGACTGATTCCTGGGTTTTGTTTGAGAAAATTTGACATGTACAAACATTTCAGCTTTCTGCAGCCATTCGTCATGGACAGAGTCACTGTAGCTTCAGCGTTCTGTGCTGATGCTGAATAACTGCAGTCGTGTTTCAGCGTCTGTTCACTGTTATGTGTTTTATGAACTAATTGCACCAGTTGTTTGAGGTGGACTCACTGTTTCTCGACCTTCTCGTCCTGATGTTCAGCACAGAACGCCTTCACCTCAAACTCCACTGCACATTTCTGTCACAAGAAGAAAAAAAAAGAACGGATGGATTTTAGTGGCTGAAAAACAGAGGTCAGGTCCGTTTGTTTAGTGTGAAAAGACCCTGAAGGAGAAAAACATGAGTCTAACAGAATAAAAATATACAATATGAAATGAACAAACAAACGTCGTCTTTATCAGGATCCACACAAACATCACTGCACATACATGCTCAGCCGGTACTGAAGCAGGGCATTCTGGGTATTTTTCTTACCTTTCCCACGTCATTGGGTCCAGGCTGCAGAGCCACAGAACACGGCAGGTTGTCTGGAAACTGAAACCACAAACTCATATCAATCAGATCCTCGGCTCAAATACACTACAACTCCCATGAGGCTTTGCTACATTTCACAGCATCTTTTTCAGTGAGTTCAGATCTGGATGAAGACTTTTAAACCTTTATAAACATGGATTTGAAGAACAGTTTAAATAAATAAAGTATTAAAAATCATCTGTATCATCAATCAGTAACAAGTTTAATTCCTTCAGGTGTAAATATGAGCAAAACATTTATATTTTAGTTTATTTATCACCACATGAACCGAGAACTTTATTTTGTGAAGTTTAACTATTTATGTTATAAAACTACTCTTTAAATCAATATCAATCTAAAGAGTTGAAAAAGATTAATAAACTGGTCCATAATTTATATGTTATGAGACTTTTTTGAGAAATAAAGATTCCAAGAAACAGAAAAAAAATATTGATATCAATATCAAATATTAATACTTTATTAGTTTAACCCTTAAAGACCCAAACAGCCACTGGTGACCAGAACCATCTACTGATCTAAACTGTTTAATACCTGTTGATCCACTAGTCCTATCAATACATGAAAATAATTGTTGTAAAATGCAGTTTGTCGTGTTTTCATTGTCATCAGATATGACCCATTTGGATGTTCAGAGGCTCCGTAGTTACCATGGAAACGCAGTCATCTTCTACAACATTGATTCACCAGTAAAACCCATGGAATTGGATCAATGACAGTGGATGGACACACTGGGATTGTGTTCAATTAATGATAGATTGGACTGAAAAAGACACTTTTTCTTCAGTTTTCTCTGCGTTTGATAGAACAACCCTCAACTTTAATCGGAGCTTTTATGAACATCTACATGATAAGTGAATTAAAAACAGGAAAATAAATTATTTACACTAAGAAAACTCAAAGTGAGGAGGAAAATATTACTATCAATGGTGATAAATCACTTAAGAAAGGTTAAATATAGAGAAAAATTAATTTGGGAACTGACATAAAAGTAACACTGGGTCATTATGGGTTAAAATAATATTATAATATTATAAAACAAACTGTAAACTGTGAACTCTGAGGCACCAACTCCTCCAGGTTAAAGTGGACAAACTGATCTGCTGTACGAGGACTTGTGGTTCAGATGAAATGTTCTGATTGTTCAACCATGTTCTGTGTGTTTGCGTCATTACCTCGAAGTAGAAGGGGTAGGCGTTGTCTCCGAGCTTCCGGAGCAGTTTCTGCTGGACCTTGGTGTGGGTCAGCTTCTCCTTGTCCTGAAGTTCAGGGTAAACCTGACGGGTCACCACGAACAGGTCCCGCCTGAAGGCCACGCCCATCACATCCATGTCCTGACGACCGTACCGGAACGTACACGACAGCATCACGTACACTAAACAACAAGAAAACAGAAGGACTCACATCAGCAGAAATGGAACGATGCAGTACCACCAGAGGCCACTAGAGGGCTTTTATCATACAGTACCAACATCCTGTTGAAATTCAGTGTCAGCGCATTTTAATTTGGCAACTTTGAGATGGAAGACACTCGACCACTGAATATACGTTACACTGGTCTACAAGTTAAATGTTTCCAGAATTTAAGTAGTGAAATTCCACCACATCTGAGTCACTGATCCAGACTAATCCAGTCCTAAATGCTCGTTGGCTTAAGTTTTGCAGATATAGTCTGGGGTCAAAATGTGAAATTTGAGAATTAATGATAAAATGGGTTTCAGTCCAAATGAATATTATTGTCAAATCTACTTCAAAACACTGTCTGCACATGACAATACATGGACTTAACAGGTTCTATCAGTGGAACATTTATAAATCTATTGTATAAATGTACATAAACCAGCATACATGTGGAAGAACACACCATCACATACCTGGAAAACATCAACAAATCAGCACTTTGGTCATTTATTTAACAATTAATCTGATTAAAATACGTAACAATTCGCACATTTAATCTCTGAGGCAGATCATTTATTAAAATTGTAGACCAGTGTTATAGATTATAGTATATGTACATTATATAGATATATTATAGGTAGATATATTATACATTATAGGTATACATCATAGGTAAGAATAATCCATTTAGTATGTAATTTATTCACTGATTGATGGTGTGCATAAATGTGTGCATCTTCTGTATATAGAAATATTCATCCACAGCTGTGGATGTTTTCTTTACTGATCATATGTTTTCACGTACCAGCAGGTCAAAGGTCACATGTACTGACCTTTCTTTCCTTTTAGCTGCACTGGGTCGATCAGAAGAACTCCATCTGCAAAACAAACAGAGACAGGAGGAGGTTCTGAGATCTAATCCACTTCTACCATAGAAATGTTCCTATGGACAGAGGAATGTTTGGAAGAACTCAGTTTCCACCACAGAGACCCGGGTCTAACTTTGGTTCCAGGTCTTTTTTCACCCCCAGAGGTAACCTGTAACAGTTCTGTCTGAACTTTCAACTGGCTTGGACATTTGACTGACGACAAATCTTCCCTATTGGTGGAAGACCAGGAGGAAACTGGAAACTACTTTGGCTGCTGATGAAGCTTAGATGATGAAAACCATCTAAATATTGTTAATGTTGGACTAACGAGGCCATGCCGAGATGATAAAGACATTCTGTTTGTGCCCTGGAGATGGTTGTTGTCTTCTAATCTCGTACATGTCCCAGTCCAAGGAGAACCTCCGACAGATGCTGAGTCCATGATGTGATGCTTCTTCAGTCAAGTCCAAGCCTCATTAGTTGAGTTCTTCATGTATTTATAGTAAAAGGTGAAAAAAAATGCAGATTTTCATCAATAAATTGAGTAATTTTCCAAATCTTGTGAGTCTGGAGGAACTTTTTTGTTCCAGTATAAATAGTTCTGGGTCTTTAAGGTGGAAAACATGTAAGAAGTGCATCAATGTCTTCCTCCAAACTATCTGGTCAAACTAGTCTTTGTTAGTGGCAGAACTCACCGACCGGATCCACGAAGTCGCAATGATCCACAAAGTCCCTTTTGCCCATGTAGACGGTCAGCTGGAACACAAACCCAGTGGATGACCATCAAACACCCACATCCTGCAGGTTTATTCAGTCAACTCCAAACATCTAAACAAACCCATTTTAGTTCAGGTTCCACATTCAGCCCAACGTGAACCCCAGACCCAGACCGGTAAAATAAAAACACAATTACATATAAATAATAATGACACCTCCAAAGGTTTCTGTTTTAAAGTGAAAGAAGTAAAATTACAAAATGAAAATGTTAAATCTATAAACCATCCTTTCAAAAAATGACAATGACATGAACAGTTTTATCAATATTTGACCTCAGTTTATCATTTACACATGTTTATTACAACTAACAGGTCACAGTGGATCTACAAATACACTAAACATTTAATAACAAACAGAATATTGGTCCATTTTCCGAATTAGCAAAATACAAAGCTTGTGGAAAATTAAATAAACTAAACAAAAAAGTTTGCTGCGGCTTAGTGGTGGGTGAACAGAATGTAGTGTAGTCCACCCATCAGTGTTCTCCAGCACACAGCCCCGCCCCTCAAGTAATCTGAAAAGTACTACCTCCTTACCAGGAACTTCTACGGGGGAAAGTCTGGGGGCAAGCTAAAGTTTTTACCCACGTAATTTAGATGGAAACGCACTGGGGTTCTTCAAATTTCAGGGTAATGCTCAAAGTTCCTGCGGTGGAAAAGTTTTATTTTATTATTTTAAGTTAAATTTACTCTTATTTTTCTAAAGACATTTCAGGTTGTTTGTGGTTGTTGAGATTATTTAAATTTTTTGTGAAAGGAATTGTAAAAAATTTGTTATTTTTGTATATAAAAAAATTGGTAATTTTTATATAATTTTATGTATTCACACTAAAAATGGACTGAACTTATATAGCACATTTTATACACCTTACTGGTGCCCAAAGCGCTTTACAATTCCTCACATTCACCCATTCACACACCAGTAGGTGGCTGCTGCCATGCAAGGCCCTACTGGGAGCAATTTAGGGTTCAGTGTCTTGCCCAAGGACACTTCAACATGTGGACAGTCGGAGCCAGGATTCCAACCACTAACCTTCAGTCAAAGGATGACCCGCTCTATCAACTGAGCCACAGCCGCCCCTGGAGTTGTGATTATTTCTAGGTTATTCTGATAGTATTTTACTGTTCTGACCCATTCAATCCACTTCACATTTAATAATTAGGCGTCGTTTGGATCTGAACCTTTGATTCATTCAACAGCAGAACCAAAAAGGACGCACTCACTGAAACTGGATGGTGACATTGTTCTATGCATGTTATATACGATACACACTTTGCTTTTCAAATTTTCAAAATATAATTTTTTTTTTTTTTTACAATTATAAAAAAAAGAAAAATATTTCAAACCTGAAATCATTCTTTTGTGGATCAAAATATTATAGAAATGATTATTTTTAACATGACAGAATGACTAAAGTGACATAAAAACAATCAAAACCATCTACTGATCTAAACTGTTTAATTCCTGTTGATCCACTAATCCTATCAATCCATGTCAATAATTGATGTAAAATACAATTCTTCATCTTTTCATGGTCATCAGATATGACCCATTTGGACGTACAGAGGCTCCATAGTTACCATGGAAACACTGTTATCTTCTACAACATTGAATCACCAGTAAAACCCATGGAGTTGGATCAATGACAGTGGATGGACACACTGGGTTTATGTTCAGTTAATGACAGATTTTGCTGAAAAAGTCAGTTTTTCTTCAGTTTTCTCTGTTTCTGATAATCTGATGATCAATTTCAATTGGAGCTTTTATGGACATTTACATGATCAGTGAATTAAATATGAAAAAATACCTGATTTTCATTGAAAAAGAGCAAAATACAGAAGATAATATTGTAATAAATGGTGATAAATCACTTCAGAAAAGTTAAATAGTGAGAAAAATTCATTTGGAAACTACCATAAAAGGAGCCCTGGGTCTTTCTGGGTTAAACCTGAAAAAAAAAAAACTTTGCTCGTTTCAGTAAAACCACAGTGTGATGAGAAGCAGAACTTACCGACTTGTCGCGGGAGACTTTCTTAAAGACGATGTGTTTGGGACTCATGGTGACTG
The DNA here is from genome assembly GCF_902148855.1 of Sphaeramia orbicularis. Lineage (NCBI taxonomy): Eukaryota > Metazoa > Chordata > Actinopteri > Kurtiformes > Apogonidae > Sphaeramia > Sphaeramia orbicularis. The sequence goes on along the minus strand of NC_043969.1, from coordinate 49,279,437 downwards.
AGTGATGTTTTTACCTGCAGACAGTGAACGCCACACGGACATAAGGTCACGACACAGTCAACCTGAACATCAAAAGTGTGTCTGACGGTTCAGTTCAACCACAGCTTCTGCAGGTTTTTCAACAGTGGAAGAACTTTATGAACCAAACTGACAACAAACTACAACAAACACCAAGAAAACTGGAGTCGCATCTTTATTTCACATATTATTACAATTACGTATTTATTGCCTTTTTTAATTTTATTTTTAATCAGTACTAACATAAGATCACTTTAACAGTCAGGCAACAAACTTCTGTTCTATGTGCATTTGTATGACGGCGTATTAGCACCACATAAGAATATAAAAACGCTTGTCACTACGAGAATAAAGTCGTTATATTTTGAGAATAAAGTCATAGTTTTAAAAAAAGTCATTATTTAACAAGAATAAAGTTGTAATATTTCAAGAATAAAGTTATAATATAATGATAATAAAGTTGTACTCACTCATCGAATAATGAACTTGGAACAATATGTGAATTTCTACGTTCATTTGGGGTTTACGCACAAAGGCCAAATACTGAGCCTATTAGCCCCGCCCACCATCAACACATTAGCATTAGTATTAAGACTTGGAAGCGAGTTTGCACTCATTTGGGTTTGTCGGAAGAACTGAACTGATTTGGAGTAAATTTCCTCTTTTGCGGAGGAGAAACTGATGAAGTGTTCGTCTGCAGGACTGTCGGTGGTTCCACCAGAACTAGAGGGTTTAGTGTTTATGAAAAAACTGAGGATTCTACAGCGAGTTTTGGAGTCCAACAGAAGGGAAAGGTGCTGCTTCGTTTGTTGAGTTCACTGTAAAATCAGAAACTGTCGAATTTTCAAAATATTACGACTTTAATCTCATAAAAGTACAACTTTATTCTCGTTAAATACTGAGTTTTTTAAAACTACAACTTTGTCATTATATTCTGACTTTATTCTTTAAATATGACTTTATTCTTGTTAAATAATTATTTTTTTTTAAATTACCACTTTATTCTCACTATATAATGACTTTATTCTCGAAATATAACTTTATTTTCGTTAAATAATGAGTTTCTAAAAACTACAACTTTATTGTCATTATATTCTGACTTTATTTTCAAAATATAACGATTTTATTCTTGTTAAATAATTAGTTTTTTTAAATTACGACTTTATTCTCACTATAAAATGACTTTATTCTGGAAATAAAACGACTTTATTCTCATAGTGAAAAGCATTTTTATTTTCTTATGTGGCCCTAATACACTGTTGTACATTTGTGTATGTATGAATGATAGTGAAGTTTCTATTCTATTCTATTCTATTCTATTCTATTCTATTCTATTCTATTCTCTTTGTGGTAATAACTTCCAGGGTTTCATCAACTTTTATGAGTCATTTTAACACAACTATACATAAAATAATCCATCTGTAAAACGCCTTTGACAGGTCCCAGTGCTAATGCTACGTGCTAATGCTAAGTGCTGTGTGTACTGGGACTGGTTGAGGATAAAATGACTTAACCTTAATCAGTGGTTTGAATTATCCATCTGGCTTTGTGTTGAAGTTTTTCAGACATTGTTTATTCCTCCTCTATTTTGAATTTTAAACATTTTCTTTGATTTCTTTATCTCGTTGCATTTTTTTTTTGCCTCGTTTTCATCTTGTTGCACACGTTACTGTTTTAATCTCATCTTTTATATCGTTTTTCTCGGGTTGTGTTGCATTTATCATGTTGCTGTTGTTTTTATCTCGCTCTTTTTCATCTTTTTGTGTATGTTTTTCCATTTGCTTTCATTTCTTCTTTTGCTGTTTTTGTCTCATTGCGTCACTTTTCGCTCATGTCATTTTGTTCTTTTCATTACTTGTATCTGACACGTCTTTTCTGTCCTCTGTTGCGTCATTTGTATCGTGCTGTATTTTCTGGGACATTTTTGTCTCCTTTTTCATTCTTGTTTTGTCACACCTTTTACATAATTTGGATCTTTTCGTTTAGTTTAAATTCAGTTTATTTCAAATATGCAACAAAAACAGAAATAATCCTACCTTAGTTCCTAGAAATAAAACATTCTCATACTGGAAAAGCAGTGGGACGAGGAGGTGTAACTTATTTAATCCACTCCTTCTCCACACAAGTCATTGTTTAGCTTGAAATCAGCAAAAGGCTGCACGAAAAATTCATTCCCTTGGATTTTTTTTGTAAATTGTTGCAACTTTTACAAATTATTTGTATTATTTGCTTCTTCTGAGGATGAAAATCAGCCGTTCCATTCTACTTTATCCTCTCCTCATGGTAACTTTTTTTTGCTTGTTTTTTTGGATAATTCAGAACGTTTTACAGTGGAGTTACAGACTGACCTGAAGCAGCGCTGAGTCTGAGCTGGACCTGGACCGGAGGTGGGTCTGGAACAGCTGATCAGGACCACGGAGGCTTTTATAATCTCCACTGGGGCAGCGTGGTCAGCAGGAGGATCATTACAGCCACGACACTCAGATAATCCTGCAGTGGAAGCCAGTGGAAACGTCCACAGACCGAACACGTTTAGACCAAACCACCCGGATTCACCATCAAATCAAAGAAAAAAAAACCTGGAAATGAGTCTTCAGCATTACATCTGTTCTATGAAGCAACGTTCACCAATTATTAGCCTTAAATACGTAAGAGGATTAGGGCCACTGGGGAAAAAAAAAAAAAAAAGGTCCAGTATATTTTTAAAATTATTATTCTGAGGAAAAAAAAACCCTGCATGGTGAGAAAAAAGTCAGAATTCTGACTTTAATCTTGGAATTCTGAGGGTTTTTTCTCAGAATTCTGACCATTTCATTTTTTTTTTTTTTGTAACTGTTTTGAGACTAAAGTCAGAATTCTGAGAGAAAAACAGTCTGAATTCTGACTTAAATCTAAGAATTCTGACTTTTTTCTCAGAATTCTGTTTTGAATATTTTTTTATAACTGTTCTGAGACAGTCAGAATTTTGAGAAAAAACAGTCTGAATTCTGACTTCAATCTCAGAATTCTGACTTTTTTCTTAGAATTCTGACTTTTCTCAGAATAATAATAAAAAACATATATTGGACTTTAATTTTAACATTTTGTTTTTTTTCCAGTGGCCCTAATCATCTTCTGTACTTGTAGCATGATTGACTAAGTCTTATTTTTTTCAGGTCATAGTCAATGATGAAAAATGAATCAGCGGTGTTAGGACAGTAAAGTTACACAGATGTCGTAATTTAGCCAAAGTACGACTTAGACAATTATACTATGAGGCTAACGATATGACTAAACAGTTCCAGTTTCGCTGTCCGTCGGAGTCTGTTCTATGTGGATCAGAACCAGTTGAAGGTGTGAGGTTGTCAGGTTCTGTTCTATGGTCCAGTCCTGTGGTCTGGATGCACATCAGTCTAACTATAGAAGTGGGCGGGACTTTGACTGGAGGAGAACTCAGCTCATCCGATCACAGTCCATATATGACTTCTATCAGTGATCAATAGGAACTAGACTGATATCTGGAACCATTTACATGTTCTAAACCATCAAAATATGGACCAGGAGAAGGAAAGGAACAGTAAGAATATTTTAAAAATTCATCAAAAATTCAAAAATCTAATTTTTTCAGAACTGTGAACAAACTTTATAGACATTGTCCAAAGAAAAATGAACATAAAAATGTGAAATGAATCTGACCAGTCGTTTTGGAGAAGATTGTTGAAATCTAGATGTTGGTGACCTTGAGTTTGACCCTTCAATGTCACTCAAGGTCAAAGGTCATGGACCCAAATAAAAGTCCTATCAGCTGGTTGAGCTAAAAACAAAAAGGGGAAAAGCAATTGGACGAATTTAAGCCTTTGTCGTAAATGTTGTAAATGGTCCTAGTGCGGTCTTTACTGGTCAAATACAACCAGACTGTAGAAGCTTCACAACCACAGTATGGACATGACCTGATGACCTTTCAGAACCAGTGGAACCTTTAAGCAACAGACGAACGATTCCAAAGCACTGAGCTACTGGGAACCAGTTCTATAGAAGAACAGGTTCTCGATTCCCATCCCTGATCATCAGTGGGTGTGTCATACTCGAGGTTCTGAAGACGATGTAGAAACACGGAGTAACGTCCTCCCATGTTCAAAAGAAAACACCCAGGTTCTGAGGCTACGCTCAGACGGTAACGATCTGAGCCCAAAACACAGAAGTGGTGTTGTGTTCTCACTTTTAATTCCATGTTCAGACGTGTGTTTTGGGGGAAAATCTGCATGTAGACGGACACGCACAAGTGTGTGAAGTTTCCCATTTATGGATATAGTAAGAACACCAGGTGGACTCAGCACCAGGACCAAACGCCTGCGTAGAACCAAACTACTTCACTTCCTGTTGTCTCCTAGTGCCAAATACAATCACAAAACAGGAAACGGAACATGGCGAAGCAACGCACAAAAACGGACAATTTTGCAGCTAGGGCAGCGTTTTTCAACCTTGGGATCAGGACCCCAGATGGGGTCACCTGAAATTTCTAGCAATTGATAAAAAAACAACAACTTTCTAATAAAAATGTTTGTGCGTTACAGGTTTGATGCTTTTAGGATTCATCTAAAACGTAGAAAATAATGAAAAAATACAGAAAACCCTTAGACGAGAGGGCGTTACCATGACAACCATCACCCGATAAAAACATACTGACAATGATTTTACCATCAGACCGACTCTGGAATTTCTCTGTGATGCTTCATAGATTGAGCTGATTAATAAAGTCTTCTTTTTGAGTCATTAAAAAGTTCAGAGGTTCATCGTACAGCGGCGTAACATTATTATTATTATTATTATTATTACTACTATGACTACTACTACCATTATTATCATCGGTGTGTTGTTGTTGTTGATCATCATCGTTAGCGTAGGTCTGACATCACGGCTGTTAACCCACATGTGATGAGCAGGACATGTGTGATCTGAGCCGATCAGCTCCGACTCAGCGGTCTAAGCGCTGACATCAGCAGCTGCCGCACACGTGCAGTGAGTGCGTAACATGTTCAGAGGGTTGGTCATACGTGTAGAGGGCGTCGACACGGGGAAGGAAGAGGGATTCATGACATTATAAGACGACGCTGGTCAAATCTCAGATGTTCCTTTCACATAAATAACAGTCCAACAGGCCTCAGAGTTTTTATACTCCAACATGTACTGCAATACACAAAAACATACAATAAAAGTACATGAACATATATACTAAAAATACACTAATTACACAATAAAGTTACCTGCAGGTTTGATGAAGCTGAATTTGTGGCTTTATCAGACATTTTTCTCTTTGGTTAAATTTCATTCCTTCCTTCCACATAAATATCAGTCCAACAGACCTCAGTTATTGTGTTGAACCAGTTTGAACCATGTTTACATCCACTAATGTACATTTCCATTTGTCCCATGAATATTGTTTGTGCTACAGATGCTAAAGCTCATAGCTGAACCCCTCCACCGTGAATAACTGTTGGTTGATGAGTTATTATACACCAACATGCACAAAAATAGACTAAAATACACAAGGAAATGCACTAAAATACACCAAAAATTGCTAACATGCACTAGAATATAAAAAAAGCACTAAAATATGAAAAAAAATGCTCTAAAATATACAAAAAAATGCACTAATAAACTAAAAAACACAAAGAAATGCATTAAAATAGACAAAAACAAGATAAAAATGTACTAAATTATACAAAAAAATGCACTAGTAAACTAAAAAACACAAAGAAATGCACCAAAATATACAAAAACAAGCTAAAATTCACTAAATTCTGCAAAAAATAAAATAAAAATGCACTAGTAAACTAAAAAACACAAAGAAATGCACTAAAATATACAAAGAGCAAGCTAAAATGCACTAAATTATCAAAAAATGTACTAATAAACTAAAAAACACAAAGAAAAGCACTAAAATATACAAAAACCAGCTAAGATCCACCAAATTATACAAGAAATGCACTGGTAAAATAAAACACAAAGAAATGCACTAAAATATATAAAAAAAGCTAAAATCCACTAAATTATAAAAAAAAATGCACTAGTAAACTAAAAAACACAAAGAAATGCACAAAAATAGACAAAAACAAGCTAAAATGCACTAAATTATACAAAACAAATGCACTAGTAAACTAAAAAACACAAAGAAATGCACTAAAATAGACAAAAACAAGCTAAAATGCACTAAATTATACAAAACAAATGCACTAGTAAACTAAAAAACACAAAGAAATGCACTAACATATACAAAAACAAGCTAAAATCCACTAAATTCTCTAAAAAAAAATGCACTAATAAACTAAAAAAAACACACCATAATGTACTAAAATATACAAAAACAAGCTAAAATGCACTACAATATACGAAAAAATGCACTTAATTATTCAAAAACTATGCATAAATACACCAAAATACCCCAAAAACATGCTAAAATATACAAACCTTTGTCTGTTTCAACAGGCGACACTGGAAACATTAGAAAAACCTGAACTAAACGAAGCCCCTTTAACACAACATCTGATCAGGACCAAGTGTGTACCCCTGAAAAGTCGCAATTTTACAGTGAGAAAAAAGACACAAAAAAGACACAAAAAAAACCCCCGTTTTAATTACCTTTAATTATCATCTCAACCTGTCGAGGACACGTATATGAAGATAAAAGGGTCGCATCGGTGTTTTCATGGACGTTGTGATTTTAATTTGAGCTGATTTTGGTGAATTAAAATCAGTTTGTTGTAGATTTGTGTTCATGTTAAAGTGTTAAAATGAATAAATAGTTGTGAATACTTTGATTATTTCCACTTCGGTCTTCTCATTTTCTTTCTGTCTAATGCAGGGGTGTCAAACATACGGTCCATGGGCTGAAACCGGCCGCCTAACAGTCCAATACCTGCCATGGGATGAATCTGTGAGATACAAAAACTACACTGTAGGGATCTGTATGATAAAAGCCCAGTGGCCTCTGTGCGTGTGTGTGTTTGGATTCACACTAAGTCCGTACACCGCTGTCTGCTGCAGTTCATCATACTTGTGTATTTTTGGTCAGTGAACAGACTGGTGAAAACAGAAACTTGATAGGACCAATGTTTTGGGAGATATTAGTCATTTTGAACATATCCTTACAATCATGTTGCTATGGCCACAACACTTTGGCGGTAACTGCTGGACAAATGCGGTACAACATGCACACCATAAAACAGGTGTCAAACATTCGGCCTGGGGGCCAAATCCGGCCCGCCAAAGGGTCCAGTCCGGCCCTGGGGAAGAATTTATGAAAAGCAAAAATTACACTGAAGATACGAACAACCCTTTTAGTTCAGGTTCCACATTCAGACCAATTCAATCTCAAGTGGGTCAAACCAGTCAAATACTATCATAATAACATATAAATAATGACAACTCCAAATGTTTCTCTTTTAAATGTAAATATTTGCATGTATTTACACTAAAACAAAGTATAATTTTGTAAAAAATGTGAATAACCTGAACAAATATGAACAGAAATGTCTGAAGAAAAATGTAATTTTACCAATAATCTGCCTATTATTAAATGTTTTGTGAGTTTGTAGATCCACTGTGATCTGTGAGTTACAATGTACATGTGGAAATGATAAACTGAGGCAGAATATTGTTAAAATTACACTTATTTTTTCAGTTTGTTCATGTTATTCACATCTTTTGAAAGGACAGTTTGTAGATGTAAACCTTTTCATTAATGTAAATTTACTTTTTTCGCTCTAAAATAGAGAAAACCTTGGAGTTGACATTATTTATATATTATTATTATTTGACTGGTTCGGCCCACTGCAGATCAAATTTAGCTGAATGTGGAACTGAACTCAAATGAGTTTGACACCCCTGATATAAAAACTATCACATCTAGAACCCGTGGATCCCATGGGTCAACGCACTAGTTAACAATTAAGGATGATAAAATTATTTCCGTTCAGGTTCCACATTCAGAACAATATGATCTAAAGTGGATCAGAACCAGGAAAATAATACCATAACCTATAAATAATGACAAATACAAATGTTTGTCTTTGTTTTAGTGCAAGAAAGTAAAACTGCATGAAAATATTTACATCTACAAACTATCCTTTCACAAAAACATGAATAACTGGAACAAATATGAACAACCTGACATGTTTTAGGAACGATAAGTGTAATTGTAACAATATTCTGCCTGTTCTTAAATGTTTTATGTATTTTAGATCCACTGTGATCTGAAAGTTCTAATGTACACATGGAAATGATGAACTGAGGCAGAATATTAGTAAAATTACACATATTGAACCTGAGGCAACAATTGCAATATTTGGCATTCCATCACATTCTTTTCATTTGAACCAAAAATCTAAAAATTTAACTGCCTTCACCACTCTTCTAGCTTGTAGACTAATACTACTTAAATGAAAAGATAAACAACCTCCAATATTCAAATCTTGGTTTCTGGAACTTTTACGTGATTTAACATTTGGAAAAAATTAAATATTCTATAAGAGGATGTGCCGATAAGTTTTCCAGTACCTGGCAACCTGTTCTGAATCACATAAAAGAAGTAGAGCCCTCACTTATTCCACAGTAGTCTGATTAATACGAGTCTGTGACTAATATCTGTTCCTTATTTATTTATTATTATTATTATTGTCAATTATCTTCTCTTTTTTTTGTATGGTGCAACTGGGTGGGAATGTTCATGGATTTGGGTATAAAAAACAAAAAATGACTATTATGCTTTTCTGTAACTCAGTATATAATAAAAACACTGAACAAAAAAAATTACACTTATTTTATTTAGGAAATTTCAGGTAATTCATGTTATTCACATGTTTTAAGGGTACTTTGTGTATGTAAACATTTTCATAATCATTATTTTACTGGTTCTGATCCACTTTGGAACATATTTGACTGTATGTGGAAGCTGAACTAACATGACTGATCTAATGTAAGAATGTGTAAGAAAGGAAAAGAGGTTTTGACCTGAAAAGGTTTTATTTAACATTTTTTCACAGGAGGAAACATTATCACAGAAAAAACATGACTTTGTGCAACAGAAATAAATATTTTTCATTCGCTTCCTTTAATAATCATCATGTCGAGGACACATTTCTGATCCGAGTTAAAGGATCTAATCAGTATTTTAGTGGGTTTTCTGCTCTGCGTGTTTCTTTAAAGTGGATTGGACTGATTTCAGGATGTGACTGACGTGGATGTACCTGCTGGATGAAGCTCGTCCTCCTGTCCTGTTGCGTCGCTGCCCCCTGGTGGCTGCCTCAGGACTCTACAATCACACATCGCCTCCACAGTCACATCAATAAACAGGATTATTTGGGTTTTATTGTTCGACATATTTTTCCAAACACACACGTTAGTCTCGTCTCGTCGCTGCAGACTTTGTTTTTGTCCGTGAGTCCATCTGAGCTGGACCGTCCCGCGTCAGACGCCTGGAAACGCACCGGGCGTCTGACGATTCAAGCTGAGTTTTAAACGTGAAGGCGGAGTCAGAGCCCAAACGTCCGGCCCCTCACCGCCGCCGCCGGTCAGCGTCCGTCCACTCCCGTAGCCCCGCCCGCTCACATGTCGGACCACAGGATGGCCTTGCTGCCCTTCTCCACGCTGGCGACGTACGCCCCCGACGGCGACCACGACACCGAGTTAATGGCGGAGCTGCAGAGACAAACACTACGTTAAGACCATACCCAACCACAGAGACGAAGCCCCGCCCACTTCCAGTTGTGTCAGAAACAACAACAACAACAACGGCATTACAGTCGATGGAGAGAGTAGTGTTTAGATCCGGTTTGAGTTATTCCATCATTTTAGGGTGACCATATTTTGATTTCCCAGATTATTTTCACTTGTTCCACTGGCAGATTTTTTTTTTTGCTTAATTCAAGATTTTTTTTTGCTTAATTAGAAATTTTTTGGCTTGAATTAAGCAAAAAAAAAAAAATCAATCTTGAATTAAGCAAAAAAAATCTGCCAATGGAACAAGTGAAAATAATCTTTGTAAGATTTCTTGAAATCAGATTTTCCAGATCTATTGTCCATAAATCAGTTCTTATATCTCACTGAAAAGTTCCTCTTTAAGTGATTTTGTCTTATTTTAAGTGTGATGAGATTTTTGGACTAGAAATGAGAAAATTACACTTGGTTAAGGTTTAGATTTTTGCAGTGTGTAGCTGTAAAAGTGTGTGTATGTACTCATTTCCTTTTTTTCAGGATTATTTGTACTTTCAACACCTGCCAAGATCAGGTTTAGCTTTTCTGTGTTTTAGGTGGAATAGCAGACAAAAACAAAAAAAAAAAACCCAGAATTTAATTTTTACAGGTTTTTACTGAATAAGGGCACTCATCATTTATACATGTGCATTATAGATCAGATCTACTAAGGTACAAAACATTTAGTAAACATTTAGTTGGTTAAATTGCTCTTCATTTCCTTTAGACATTTCAGTTTGTTCATATTTGTTCAGATTATTCACGTCTAATTTTTAAAAGGACAGTTTGTTAATGTAAATATTTTTATAATTCAAAAGACTCACCTGTTTAGACTGGCTTTTAACCCTTAGCACTGAGACACTATTAGGTTTGAATCTGTGGTCTCTTTATTACTGTGTTTTATGTCCTATTGCTTTATGCATATTTATGGTACTTGATTAACCTGTTTCTATCTTATAATTTAATCATGCTTTTAAATGTAAAGCACTTCGGGCTTCTTTATGTTGTTGTAAAGTGCTATAGAAATAAACTTTGATTTGATTTGAATTCAAGTTGTTGTTTTTTTTTTTGCATTATTTACAGGCATAATATAGTGTTTTTCCCACATTAAACCAAGAAGAAAACATGGAGTCATTATTTACAGGTTATTATTTTACTGTAGATCATATTGGTCTGAATGTAGAACCTGAACTAAAACAACTTTGACACTTTTGACTCTTAATAACTTCAGTAGAACTCTTGTAAATTCATACTGTGGGTCACATTGGACCCTTTGGTGGGCCGGTTTTGGCCTGTGGGCTGTATGTTTGCCACCCCTGCTATAGTGCGTCTGTGGACAGGTCCGTCCGGTGCCTTTCACTGTCCTAATGTCCCATATGTCGCTGGACAGTGCAGTCTTTTCTTCCAGTGGGACTTGGAACTTCTCTGATTGCACAAACAGTAACGGACACTGAAACTGCTCTTGTGTTGACACATACACACTTAAAGAGTTTTTCTTGTGAAAAACAATGAAAACTGGACATTTTCAATCATTTGTAAAAAACCACGCGAGCGCTCCAGACAGGACGTGAAAAGAGGACATGTCCAGGCAGAAGAGGACGTTTGGTCACCCTAACAGATATTCACCACTTTTATCCCTCAGGTAGCTCCGCCCATAGAAGTCCTTCTAACCGCCAAAAACACATGATCTGTGCATCTGTGTCGTAGTACTGTCAACATGTATCTCATACACTGTTTAAATTTCTTTCTTTTTTTTTTTTTTTTTCTTTTTTTTTTTCTTTTTTTTTTTTTTTTTTTTTTTAAATTGTATTTCATCAACTTGAGCCATAAACAAAAATATAAAATACTCATTAATTCTCATATTTTTTAAGAATTTAAATGCCATGTTTGTGAAGTAAACAAAGCATATTTTTTTATGCAAAAAACCCTATTTTTTCCCAATATACTACAAACAAAACTGGATTAGTTATTTTTGGATCTTTTCATCCTGGCCTATGTCAATGATTAACATCAACATTAGTGAATATGCATTTTTATTTTCTGTGCCAGATCAAATCTAATAAAAGTAAAACTTCCATAAAACGTCGTCTTGTAAACATCTGTGGCTAAGACATGTGCACTCAGAGCTAAATGGTTCAACACTAAAGCCTCATGGACGTTTCACTGTAACGCCTTCATGTGCATCACCACTGAATGCCACGCTCCGCTCATGGTCAATGCGACAGGTTTGTTCAGGTTTTGGAGGATCTTACTTGTGGTTCCGGTCCAGAGTTCGGTCCACTTTTCCCGTCAGGACATTCCAGACGTACAGCGCTCCATCAGCTGATCCTCCAGCTACGTAGCTGCCGTCAGGACTGAAACGACCACAACAGAAGAGTGTGACACGCCTTCACCAGGAAAACAAACCACAGCCTAAGTCTTTACCCCCCCCCCCCCCCATCCGACACGTCCAGAGATATTTACTACATTTAAGACGTTTACAGGCTTTAACCCTGTAAGGACTACCATTACAACAGGACTAGAGTTACTCATGTTGTTTTTGCAATAAAAGTGTGTCATTTAGAATAGAATAGAATAGAATAGAATAGAATAGAATAGAATAGAATAGAATAGAATAGAATAGAATTTATTTGTCATTTGACAGCACAGTACAATGTACAGTACACAAATTCAATTGTGGTTCGATGTTAGGGACATCAGGCCGTATTTATTTGCCAGTTGTTTTACACCATTTTTAGGAAGAATTTAACTTTCAATATCTGTCTGTTAATTATCATTATTATATAAAATAAATGTAGTGTGTTATAGTACAAAAAAAAAAAAACCGACTTGAATTTTTAATCATATCTATTATGAAAAACAACTGTACATGTTCATTATAAAACTTTATGAGATTATAGAATTAAATTTTCAACTATTTTCCATGTGTTCATACATTTCAGGTTGTCTAGACGAGTCTCAAACCTATTTCCAGTGGGTCAGGGGCCTTTGTCTGGAAAAATAATAATGTTTATAATCCAATCCTGTGTTTTATTTTGATGGAGCTGAGCTCTGTGCATTCCCACTCACCAACAGTAGGAGGCGGTAATGCACTGTAATGATAATTAACATCAGACATTAAACAGAATAAAAGAAGAACCAACAGGTTCTATTCGTATCATGTTTAAACTCAGGTCTGACACCGACTCCATCAGATCTGCTTTGACCTCCACTGGACTAAAACCTCAGTGGGTTTAATTCTTCAATAAGTGACTGAATGAACTTTGAATTTTTAACTGAGTTCACATTTTAGCTTGGGTTCAAATGGACCGAATTTAGTGTTAAAGGCAATATTTCCATATTTATCGTCTCCACCTGCTGGTCAGTTTGGTTTATTATTAAACTGGTCTGTGTTTTCATACTGTGGTATTCTGTATTATCTTCAGTTCAAAACACAACATCTGTTTATTAAATACACTTTAGAAGTTTAATTTTTATCAGTTTGGGTCTGGTCTGGTCATTGAGGGGTGATAGTGGGTCCTGAAGCCAGACCAGTTCAGAACCACTGGTCTAGATCATTCTGTGTACATGTTCTTGTTTTTCCTTGTTGGTTCTTTGGTGTCATTTGGATCCTGTTGATAGTCTGTGTTCACTTTCTGTCAAGTTGTAGACAGAGCCCCTCACTCCACTAACAAAAACATCCATCATCTGATTCAAATACACACACTGCGTCTGTGTCTGCCCAAGGGTCAGGGTCAGGGTCGGTAGAGTTCTGGTGCATGTGGACACTGACCTGAAGGTGACCCGGGTCCAGTCGGCGCCGCACTTGAACCCCTGAGCGCTGAAAGGACAAAGTGACACTCGTTACCGAGATGTGGGTGTGGTTTGACGGCGGCAGGTCTGTGCGGTGCGAGGGTCACGTGACGTACCTGAAGGTCTGGCGGACGGCGTTGGTGCGCAGGTCGATGATCTTCACCAGGTCGTCTCTGGAGCAGGTCAGCAGCTCCGTTCGGTCGTGGTTCAGGTCCAGAGACGTGACTCGGCCGAGCAGCTCCAACTCACGGACGATACTCTCTGCCCTGAAATGCCACACAAAGATGTTCAGACATTCTCATTGGCTGTCAGTGTCCAGTGACCTTCTCCAATACCGTTATGGCTGCGGTTCTGATGATTTTAAAGACCCATTTGTCCTCAACTTTACATCCACTATATGGACAAAAGTATGTGGACACGTTGAATTCAAGTGTTTCTTTTCTAACAAGGTCTGGGATACAAAACAATAAGGACTAATGTTATAATATAGTTTTATATTATGGGACAAATATCAGTGTATTGGTTAGTCTGATTTAATTGATCTTTGCTTCGAAATACTTCAAAGATGGTTTTTACTTAACTTATCTCAACATTAATTTTTTTGGTTTGGTTTTATCCATGACTCATTTTAAATGTTCTTCCTCTAAATTTATAAGATACTGTTCCTGCTCTGACTGTAAATAATACTTTTTTTCCACATCTAACCATCTACTTTCTTCACATCTCGCTGAGGAAGAAAAATCTATCGTTAAAGTTTAAATAAATATTGATGTTTTTATCTCCGATCCTCATGAACAGGACATCTTACAGCTGTAGACATGATGTGTCCCAATATTTATGTCCATAAAGTTTATAAACAGACCCCTGTTAGAAAAAAAACACCTGAATTTAATGTGTCCCAATACTTTTGTCCACTTAGTGTATGTAAATAGTTCATTCATTTAAATGTTGTCGAGCATCATTGCCGTTATACTTCCATGCATCCATTGGGTTGGAATGAGTGTTTGTCAATTAATCCACCAGAGGGCGCCACGAACAAACCAACATACTGGCCAAAGACCAGGAAGAGAGGAAAGTTTTATGAGACAAAAAGTCCAAAGTCAAACATTGAAATTAACTTTTTTTTAAGGTTACAAACTCTAAAATGTCCATATTTGATTCGGTTTTACACAACACAACTAATATTTAAAACAAGACATACATTACGTCCAAATAAATAAATTGGTCTCAAAGGGAGGAGGAGGAAACTGAATTTATAAATGCACTGTCAGAACAACCCTTAAAAAAGGATGTGTTGAGAGTCAAAGACCACGTCCGTCTGCTTTTACACCTGAACCGTAACGGCCCGGGTCACATGACGAAGACTCACCTGATGTCCCAGAAACGAACTTTCTTGTCGAAGTGTCCACTCATGACGCACTGTTCAGTGCAGACGATGTCGTTACAGCTGGAACCTGCGAACACCGTTTTCATACCTGCACAGGTGAAACAGAGCAAGGTGAGGAACCAGCAACGACCGACACAAACTCAACCCAGACGGACGGACAGATGGACGGGTAACGTACAGACTTTGCTGCGGAGGTCCCACAGTTTGAGTGTCCGGTCGTAGCTCCCGGAGACAATGCGGGCATTGTCCAATAAGAAGCGAGCGGACAGAACCTTCCCGCTGTGGCCTGTCAGCGTGTGCTGAGGGGAAAAAAACAACACACCTTTAACATCTTAGAACTGGACCAGAACCGGACAGAGACAAACACCAGTTCATTGATAATACGTCCATGAACATTCACCAACATCTATCATATTGTAACTTCAACAGCCACAGAAAACAGAACATTCACATTAGTTTGTTTCTGAAAATAAAGTAGGATTTGGAGTTTAGATTTAAAAAAGAGAAAATTCAGGAAAAGTATGTGGCTACGTAAACACAACATGAATCCTCCTGCCACAACTTCGAGACGTCAGGATTCGCCCATAATAGTTAAATACTGTCTCATGATCTAACATGGCTTCTGTTGGGGCTTTAATTTTTGAAATTTGGTCTCAGTAGAAGAGTGAGATCACCGCTCAGGCTCCGCCCCCTCAGCCTGACACTCCATGGTGACTGGTTCTGTTGGATGATGTCATCACTGCGCGCCTGCAGGACCTCAGTGCAGGCTCACAAAGTGACGTCACATCCTGTCTGTCAGCAGCCTCCTGGGGCCAGCGCTGCTTCACTGGTGCACGCTGGGAGCAGAGGGCAGGGGCTGCTGGGAGCTGGACGGCAGCTGAGGGCGGAGCTCTGAGTTCAGACCTTTTACATCACATCACAGACCGGCTAGCTGCCATGGTTACAGTGAGGCCTAATTGGCTGTCCCTAGACTCACCCTCAGTCTGTAGTCGTCCACGGTCCAGATGCGACTGGCGAAGTCGTTGGATGCCGCCAGCAGGTACGAGCCCTGACACACACACATTTACATCAGTTTGATCCTGATGAACCAGTGATCCACAAAGACATGAAATGCGAAATGTGCGACGCATCGCGAGGCCTTACAGCACTGTCAAACTCGATGCTGGTGATTCCAGCGTTGCTGCCGGTCAGCGCTCCTTTAGGTTCACAACGACCTGAGCATCAACAAAAAAAAGACGACCATGAGCTTCCACACATTCAACCCGTGTACAGTCAAAATAGGGAGGCAAATTACAGATTAATCCCTTAATCATTAGTTGGTTGACCTTATTGATCGATTA
Organism: Sphaeramia orbicularis; assembly: GCF_902148855.1. Taxonomy (NCBI): domain Eukaryota; kingdom Metazoa; phylum Chordata; class Actinopteri; order Kurtiformes; family Apogonidae; genus Sphaeramia; species Sphaeramia orbicularis. The sequence continues at coordinate 49,263,171 of NC_043969.1, read as the reverse complement.
ACGATTAATTGATAAGCGGTGATTTTCCTGAGAACCTGAATTTCTCTTTCGACAGGGTCCATACGAATAAAAGCTAAATATTGTTTATATATATCATGAAAAAAGCATGTCAAATTCCTTAATGATTGATTTCTTGAACCATTGGATACAGTACAGTACATTTATGGAGTAGAACTAAAGAAATTCAACAGAGAAATTCAATAAAATGAATGGATCTGAAGAGGGGCAGTTTAGAAGAAATGGGCATTTCTGACTTTGCATCAGTGACACGATGGAGTGAGATTCCAGCGGAGATTCCTCAAGAATTCTTTTATGTAGCTGGCAGCTATTGTTTTATTTGGTATCAGTTCGTTTTTAAGTTGTACAGTTGTTTTATGTCTTTATTGTATTTTATTCTTTCATTTTGGTTTTTATTTATTCTTCTGTACAGCACTTTGGTCCACTGTGGTTATTTTTAAGTGCTTTACAAATAAAGCAGAGAGAGTTTAACTGTTAATCTTCTCCTTGTAAGTCGCTTTGGAAAAAAGCATGTGCCAACTGCATAAATGTAAATGTTCGAGCTGTGGTGGGAGGTGCTGAACGCCACTGCACAACCCAAAGATCAGGATGTGGTTCCGATCAGAGTCCGACCTATCGGGGGTGGGGGGGGTCTTTGATGGTCGAGGGTCAAACTCACCGGAGATGACCTCCCACAGCTTCACCCGCCGGTCCATCCCTCCTGTTGCTAGGAGACGAGAGCCAGGGCTGAACCTCACGGCATTTACCTCGCCGTCATGGGCCTCCTGAACACACGACACCCAAGAACATAAGGATTATACTTCCTCTGCTCTAAACACAATCACATGTTACACACCACACATATCGTTAGCCTCATAGAATAATTGCATATTTTTGGCCAACTTTACTCTCCCAACACTTCATCTTTCATCATTGGCTACAACATGAAAAAAAAATACGACTCGCAAATAATATTTTTCTTATATATGACATAATAATTATGCTATGATGCTAACAGTATATCAAGCCTCAAACACCCAGTAGTGGTGTATAGTCAAAAAAAAAAAGGTTATATAGCGCCCCCTCGTCAGTGTATGATGGTGGACCTGGATTTACTGAATATGGTGGAAACATGTTCAAATGTAAAGAAAAGCCTCTTGGATCCAATGCCTAAACCAGTGGTTTCCAACCTTTTTTGGCTCGTGACCTCATTTTAACATCACACATTTCTGGCAACCCCAGACATTCAAAACAGACACTTTTTTGCTAAAATGAATTTGTTCCTGATCATGTAATAGTTTGCTATCTACGTTGCAAATAAATGTTAATTTTAGATGACATTTAGTCGATATAATGTATAATATTACAGACGGAGGCAGTAAAGCCAGGTGTAGATTACTGCACAAAGGGAGAATTGGATTTTCCTTGGTCAGGATATGTACAGTCAGTCCAGCTGTGATTTACAAGGCTGACAATTAATACTGAACAAACGAGCTCAAACTATGAATTATGAAAGAGCTGCAGCATCTGAAACTGACCACAATGAACATTTGACAGATAAACAGAACCACAGCGCTTCAGTTTCAGACTCACAGTTTGTCATGTCTTTTATGTATTGGAACTGTTCTCTCAACTCACTATATATTTTTTATTAGTAATTTTATTTTTATCTTTATCAATTACTAGAAATTTCAGGCGACCCCATTTGAATTCCAGGCGACCCCACATGGGGTCCTGACCCCAAGGTTGAAAAACACTGGCCTAAACCCAACAGGAAGTCCACCATGTTGGATTCATTAGGTCTGAAATGGACTACACATCTACAATAAACCCTTTATCCTGGATTTGTGTCTTTGTTGGTGTTCATAAGCAGACATACTTAGCTGGAGCCCAGATGTGGCACGGTCGGAGGTACTTACAAAGACATGCAGCGCTGTGGTCGGGACTCGGACCTCGGCGCACACTCCTGATGGCGTTTCAGTGTTTTCTGGTGACGTGCTGAAGGAGTTGGCAGATCGACGCCTGCTGAAGGGAAGAGGAGCGTTACAGAAACAGCCCGACACCACTGGGCGATGGTTATGATCTATAGGACATGAGGGGGCCAGGATTCAGTTAGACCGGGTCCAGACCACAACTTCACAAGACAACAAAACTAAATCTGAACGTCACTGGGAGATGAAAAGGCATCTGCAGGTAAAGTCCAACAAACTGAAGACTTTCTGTCCACACAACACTGATGAACAGACAGACCAACGGCCTGGTGTTGGTGTGAGGACAGAGAGCTCCAGGCGGTCAGTTTGTCAAATCTGGGTTTATGTGAACAGATATCAGTGCCAGAGGCCACGTCTACTCTGTGGAGTCCATTTACTGCACTTGGTCCACAGGTCATTAACAAAGCAAGTACATTTTCTCTAGATTTAAAGGCATAAAAGACACTACATACAGTGCATTTAACATATTAGTGAAGCTGGATTAATGTTAATGATACGATTCCAATCGGACCCATCAGTGGGTGGATATATGTTAGACACCAAGAGAACATGCAGACCTCGAAATTGATGTTAGAGACTAGGGGTGCAAGAAAATACCGGTTCAGCAAAATATTGCAATATTTCATTTCACAACACGGTATAAATATTAAGAAGTACTGTATCAATATTTTTAGGTATTTATTCAAATGCAGATATTGTGGAGGTTCAGTTTTGTTTTCTTGTTTTTCTTTTATTTATTATTATTTAACACTCTTATTAAATAATGTTAGTTCCTTTGTTGGGATTGCACAGAAATAATGTTCTGATGTTAGTTATGACCTAATAGAATATGAACATTTGAACAGGATCTTAAACTGTAATGCCTGTAAAAACATAATTTAAGTCTTAACACAGGAAAATTTTGTGATATAGCATTAGATCCTGCTGTGATCAAATAGAAATGTGTTTAGTATTTGTGCATATTTCTAGTGTAATTCAATTCTTCAAGGAAATAATCTAATAAAAAAGAAACAAGAAAAAAAAATTGCCTTTTTAATAGTATCATGATGAATTGTGATATATCGTATTTGTATCGTATCGCCAGATTCTTGTCAATACACACCCCTATTAGAGACAGCAAAAATGTTCAAGAGTAGGGATCTTAACGACTTTGACAAGTAAGAATTTGTATCTCCAGATCTTGTTGATCATTCCCAATATAAAGTGGGTCATACCAACCAAAAGTATCTAAAGAACAACTGGCTCTCAAACAATCCAGCATCTATGGGAACAGAACATTATCAACAGCCATCTAATTAAAAAAAAAAAAGTTCTGACTCCACCAGGCCTCTGAAAATGTGCAGAAGTATTTGGACTAAGATGGCAGCAACAGATCTTTGAGGTCCTGGAAGTAGAGCGGTGGACCTCCATGGATCAGATTTATTTGTCCAACACCTCCAACAGATGAACAATGGTTACAAAAAAACAAAACAAAAAAAAAAACAAAACACCACCACCACCAAAAATGAACAACTACTAAACTACCCAACAAAATGATTCAAAATGAATGCAAAAAGAATATGGTAGTCAAGCCAATGAACAAAAACTGACCAAATTATGCAACAAAATCACACATAAATAAAATGAACATAATTAGGTAAAAATAAACGGACTACTGTGCGTTCATGTTTGTCTGAGACTGGGATGTCCTTCCTTTGTCCATTTTTGGTCGGTACTACTAACCACTGTAGACCAACAACACCTGCTTTTGTGGAGATGCTCAGACCCGGTCGTCACAGTTTCATTTTCTATGAAAGCAAAGCCACTCAAATCCTTACGTTGATCATTTTGCTGCTTCAACACATCAGAATCGACCACTAAATATTCATTCTGTGTCTAATCCATCCAACCCAGTAAAAGGAACCATTGGAATTAAATAATATCATTAACACTTCCGTCAGTCATGATGTTATGGGTGATCGATGTGCAGTGTCAGGAAGTTCAATCATGTTGTTTTAACATGCTTTATGAGATTTACAGGAAAAATGCATCAACTGACTCCATTTCAGAAGGCGACTCAATTTCACACGACTTAATGTTCACCAGGGCGGAGGACAAACGGAATGAACTCAGTTAGTTCAGTGTTTGCTTTATGAAAGTGAAGGTCAGTGCTCATTCTAACAGTAAAAAGAGGACTGCAACGAACGACTAATTTCAACAAACAACTACTTTAATGACTAGTCAGATTATCAACTGCAAAAAAAAAGAAAAAAGAATGGCTTATATTCATTGCAGCATAACAAAAATTGTTGAACAAATATTCAATTCAATATTCAACAAATATTTTCCCTTAAACAAAAGCGCCTTTTGTGCAGAACAATTCCAGTGTCCAAAAAAGTTTATAAAAATACTCCAGAGTTGCAATCAGCAATAAAATAAATATTTTTCCTTAAACGAAAGTGAATGACGTCACTAATGACTTGCTGGTTAATTTAGTTGTTGACTAGTTGTTGCAGCTCTAATTAAAAATAGTAAATATTTGTTGTAATGTGCTGGTTGTAAATGTTACAGAGGTGCTGTGGTTTCTGTTTTATTAAATACACTTTGAACTCTTGTTTGACGTTGCATATATTGTGTTTAGATTCTGTCATTAGTTTCCACTAGGGGTGTAAGGGTACAGAAAAATTTTGGTTCGGTATATTTTCGGTACAGGGTCTTCGGTTTGATACATTTTCGGTACAGTGAAGGAGACCAGTGTGCGTGTATGGGGGGGGCGCTCCGTAACTTACCTGTGGGACCCAGGACATTTCTACAAAATACTGTTCAGTTATTTGTGCATTAATAGGCTAACATGTTATGTATTTTTGTATTTTTTAAATGTTCAATGTTCGTTTATGGCAAACGCTGTAATTTACTGGGTGTTTGTGAACACCTCACAGTATTCCCTGAGGTGCAGTGAACGTGACCTCACAGTACCACCACAGCAGAAGCACGGTGAAGGAGAAGAGGAGCAGGTTCACTGGATTTTACCAACTTGAGTTAAAAAATAAAACCCTTTTTTCTATAAAGGAACCCGTGGACTCCTTTGTGCCACAAAGCTGCTACAAACTGAAAACCGAAACTTAACATGCTTTGAACATCTGACCCATCTTCTGTGTCTCGTGTTATACTCTCTGTTGTCATGTTTTGGGTTTTTGTTGCAGCGGCGCTGAGAATTCGCTGCTGCTGAATGTATATAGAGGAAACCCCGCACATGGGTTCTGCTTGTGTCCACCCTGTTTCCCCAGTGTTTGTGTTCTTCACATAGGCTACATGGATTTGTTCGGCACACCTCTGTACTCAATCGAAGGCCCTGAACCTATACGGTTCGGTACAAACGAATGCATTGTTACACCCCTAGTTTCCAATCATGTCTACAAATGAATGTGATTGAGACGAACAAACACTGGAATCACTCAATTTTAACAGTGCTGTGAACATACATGAACAGGACATTGTAGATGTTTGCGACAGTTATTTTAAAACCACCTTATTGACATTGTGGAGGTCTCTGACCCTCTGAACGGACGCTTCATGGCTGAGTTTCACCTTCTAAAACACTATCACCACCTTTAACTTTCATGATTTTACATCTGAACAAACTGATCCCAAACTCAGGACTGGGACACATCTGCTGGCACAGATATCCGTCTCCATGGCAACATGCAGCCGATTGGTTTTGAGGATCATTAGGGATCAGGGGTGAAAGGTCACAGCATCCTCACAGCACAACAACAAACAACATTATTAGTTTAGTATCAGATTATAGTCATCAATAATCACTTCACTACAAACATCACCGAGTGTTCGCACCGTGAGCAGCTCAATCAGACCCGATACTGGACCAGATACTGGACCAAACTCTGACTCAGATCTTTCGATTGGATTTCTTTTTCCTCCATGACTCTGAAGTTCAGAACTGATTCAACAGTGAAATGGAGGCTCATCAGAAACCGCTTTAAACCTCTTTATCCTCAGTGGGAAAATTAAATCAGATTAAACTGGTTTATAAATAGTGGTTAAGATCTGGTCTAATATGGTCTAGATGTGGGAGAAGACAAATCCATTAAAACATCCCTGTTTTGAATAATAAATAGAATAAAGGTTTCACCAAGCAGAAGCTGTGTTGAGATGAGATGTACTTTATAACCTGGAATCATGGAAGTTCCAATCTCCACTCAGTGGACACTTAGAAACTGTTTGTTCCGAAGATAATGACTGAATTAGGAAAGAAATGTCTCAGGTTTTCAGCTCCTGATGCCTGGAACACACTTCAGTCTGAGATTCATCTACAAACACTGATTCCATTCTGTGGTTTTAAAGAGTGAAATTTGGATTCAAGGCTGTTGGTCTGTAACTGTTTCAACTGTTTGTTTTATCTGTGTGTGTGTGTGTGTGTGTGTGTGTGTGTGTGTAAATGCTTTTGTAAACTGTAAGGATGTGACTGTGACTCCCCCATCTCAGTGGGACCAATCTGGATAAATAAAGGTTCAAGTAAAAAATGGAATTATAGTCTGAATGGGTGCTTCTGCTGCTTTTTCACATATAGACAACATTAAACCAAGTCCACACACACCATGGTTCAGTTTGGGAAGTGAAGCAGAGTCTGGGGTCAGATCCTGAAGAATTGCTCTACATCATGAACCATTCCCATCAGCCTCTGCTTCTCTACTCAGACTCTAGAATGAATTAAAGACAACAAAAAGAGGAGAATCACCTCAAACACCTCAACTGATGAACCTCAACCCAACTTCAACGGTCTGAAAGTTTTTGTTTTGCAAGTTTGGATTTTGTCCAAAAGGTCTTTGGTCTGTGACTAAACTCCTGCCTGTGGCTCCGCCCACAGCCTGTCAATCAAGCTGCTAACAGTGCAAACAGGTGAGTGTACTCAGTTCTTCACCTGCAGTGTGGAGGGAGGAGTCCAGGCTGAACACACTCAGACACGCTGCAGACACAGACAGATGGACGGTGAACGCACAGACAGACAGATGGACGGGCGGAGACACGGACACAGACAGAGACACAGAGACAGACAGACAGACAGACAGACAGACAGACAGACACAGACACTTACCCAAAGATGTTGGAGATGGAGTCCAGGAGGCCACCAGGGGGCGGCTGGGAGATCTTCTTACTGTAGATCGTCAATGAACAAATACGTACATCGTTACTGAACCAAAGTCATCACAGTCTGAACATTATAAGGACCAGTTTAAGTACAGTAATTAAAAAGTATCAACAAGAAATATTAAAAAATGACCTGAGATTATCCTCAAAGCATTTACAATAAAGATCTGAAGTTCTAAGAAAGGATTGTAGAGAGATGAAGTGAGTTCATGTGACCACTAGAGGGAGTAGTGAGTCACTGTGGCCTTGAGTCTGCCCAGTGAGTTAAAAACATAATCAAAGTGACACATTGAGCCCATTTACATTCACACCAATACTCAACTGATTTTTGGAGTTTTCAGATTATTATTGTAGGTATTGTGATCACTTTGCTTTGTGTGTTTGTTTGTTTGTTAGCAAGATAACTCAAAACGTTATGGACAGATTTTCATTAAATTTTCAGGAAATGTTGATACTGGCACAAGGAACAACTGATTAAATTTTGGTGGTGATGGGGGGGGGGCGGCAGATCTGTCTTGGCGGAGGTCTGCGCTCTCCGAGTGCTTTTTTTGTTGATCATGTAAACAGTATAATCTGATCTGTTTTATCAGATAACAGCAGTAATCTGATTATGAGAAATCCGATTAACACACCTGGATTTATGCCCAATACTCTGTTTACCTGCATGTATACAGGTTAGTCTGATTTATTTCGTTTCTTTACATCTGTACATATGTAAACAGAATTAAAATAGTAGAAAACAGAAGTTACATCGTCAAACATGAGTTGAAGACAGTAAAAGGAAGTTGGATTGTACCATCACTAAGTGCGTACAAACTCCGAAAGAAATCTGATAATGGACTGAAATGTCTAAACCAGTTGTAGTAAATAAACAGACTCACCTGGGGGTTCGACTGAGCGGCCTGTTTGGTGACGTCTCCCCGCCTCCTTTCCCAGAATCCTCTGCCAGGACCTCGATGTCGTCGTCCCTGAGGAGGAAACAGACTGATGGATGAGTGTGACCGGGGTCACATGGGCACAAATGGAGGAAGTAGGAAACGGTACTGACGGGTCGATGGGCAGAGGCTCCTTGGCGGCGTCGGCCAACTCCTTCTGCAGCTTGGCCTGTCTGCGTCTGGAACAGCCAATCAGAGAGCAGAGATCAGACCTCATGTTCTCAGAGATCGTGTAAAGCCTGCGACATACTCCGCAAGAACAAAGAAACTATGTCTTGCAGCAACAAAATGATTATTCAACAAACCATCAAGGCAGAACTATTTTCTCTTGCTGTGTGTGAGGACTACTGTGCGATTGGTCAGGCATTTGAAGTGGGCGTGGTTAATGCAGAAGGACCTCCAACAAGTTCAGCACATAAGTTTCTCATGAAGTTTGAAATGTAGTGGACAGAACAATCTTTCTTCTTGCTCTCATCCTCTTGAGAAGACAAAATTCTCTGTTCTCACTGAATATTGTTTATTTAACCTTTATTTAACCAGGTAGGCCCATGACCTGGACAAGATGCAGCATCACAGGCAGATAAAACAATAAAAACAAAACAAATAATATAGTTATACGAGGTGTCCACAAGGTCGCTTTACAGTTTTTTCAAAAAATTACAAAACCAACTGATGAAATTTGTTAATCAGATTTTTTCTATGTACTCAGTGATTATCCAAGTTTTTAATCACATTGTGGGATCATGTGCAATCGAATCATTGGTTCATTTTAATTCAACAAGAGATCAATTACTGCAAATGTTGACCTTTGACCTTTTGACTGAATATGTGTCACCACAACTGGATGACCTTCAACCAACCACCATTTCCCAGGTAGATGGTTCACCACCACATTGGATTCTGCATGTTGGTGGGTCGGAAGGGATGGTCCAATTCCCTGGACACCTCCTCCTTCATCAGATATCACTACCCTGGGTTTACGTCTATGGGGTTATGTTAAAAATATGGTGTTTGGAACAAAGATATGAGACATCAATGACCTGAAGCCGAAGATCACTGACGAGGCTGTGATACATCCACCATGAAAACAAACCCAGGACCGTCTGGATGGGATTCAACGAATGGTTCTATATAGAGGTGAATTAAATGAGGCAAAAAAAAAAAAAAAATTAATATCTAATTTTCACTTTGTAATAATTTCCAAAGATTTATCTATTGATTTGATTTTGTAATAAATGTGATAAACTGTAGAGAGACTTTATGGACAGCCTGTATAACGAGCCGTAACTGTTTTAAAAGAGAGTACTATTTGCATTAATATACTTTTAAAAAGAGCATGTATTATGAGTAAGAACATAAAGACAAAATACAGTTTGACAACATGTCATACCAATGTCAAAAGGACATAACGGGTACAGTATATATGACAGTTCCAGTGTCCCTGTACGTCAGCATCTGTTCTATGTGGATCAGTCCCAGCTGAATGTGTGAGGTTGTCAGGTTCTGTTGTATGTTCCAGTCCTGTGGTCTGGATGCACATCAATCGAACAACAGAAGTGGGTGGGACTTTGACTGGAGGAGAACTCGACTCATCCAATAAAAGTCCACATATCCTCCTGAGACTCCAGTACAGGTAAAGATTTTGGCTTTTTTACATTAAATAACTGCCCTAAATGAAAACGGCATGATGCAACAGTTTTTTCTGCATACATTTGTTTTGTTTTTTAATGGAATATCTTGCATTGGACAGAATTTTTTTTTGTTAAAAGTAAAAGTAAAACAGTGAAACTCTTGTCCCCTACAGAGAACAAAAGTGCATTGCTGGGTCTCAGGAGGATATGACTTCTATCAGTGATCAATAGGAACTAGACTGATATCTGGAACCATTTACATGTTATAAACCATCCAAATATGGACCATTAGAAGGAAAGGAACATTTAGAATATTTTTTAAAATTTGTCTAAAATTCAAAAATCAAAATTTCTCAAAACTGAACAAACTTTACAGACATTCTCCAAAGGAAGATAAACATAAAAATGTGAAATGAATCCAACCAGTACTTTTGGAGAAGATTGTTGAAATCTAGACATTGGCATTTGTGTAACTTACCTGATGGAAATGTAGTAGGAAACGACATATACTTGGTTAAGATATTTTTAGTGGCTTGCAAAAAAGCTATTACAAGGAACTGGGGAAGAACAGAAGCACCAACACAGGACCAGTGGATTGAAATTATTGACGGAATATATACAATGGAAAGGGTGACTCTTAGACTGCGACAACAGGAAGCACAAATAGACAAAAAGTGGAATAAATGGACTGTTTACAGAGCTAGGAAGGATGGAAAGAATGGATAGGGCTGTGTTGACGTATGTGTGATGCGACCAAGGCATGGTGGTTTGTTCATTTTTCGTTTTTTGTTGTTTTGTTAAACATATGTGAAGAATTTCAATAAAAACTTAAGTGACAAAAAAAGAAATCTAGACATTGGTGACCTTGAGTTTGACCCTTCATCGTCACTAAAGGTTGAAGGTCATGGACCCAAACAAAAGTCCTATCAGCCGGTGAGCTAAAAATAAAATGGGTAAAAGCAAGTACTTAGTGAGCCTAACTGGTACGTGTGGCCCTGGTGTTTTCAGAACCGGTGTAATTCAGACCTGCTGTCCTTCTCGTTCTCAGCGTTCAGCCTGTTCGCCTCCTGGGCCTTCTCAGCCATCCAACGGGACACCAGCTCCTGGTTGTCCTCCGTGGTTTTCCTCAGCTTCTCTTCCAGAGCGCTGAAGGTGATCTGCAGGGCGTCATACTCGTCCTTAAGCGTTTGATTGGCTCTCTCCAGATCCTGTGGGGTTGAATGTATCCACCACCGTTAATTAGTTCATCAGGAGACAGAAACGACGACAAACAACCGAACAATTAAAGACGACTTTAAACCAGGGATGTCAAACTCATTTTAATCCACATTAAGACCAATTTGACCTCAAATGGGCCAGACCAGTAAAATAAGAGTACAATAGCCTATAAATAATGACAACTCCAAATTTGTGTCTGTGTTTAGGTGCAAAAATTAACATCAAATTATGAAAATATTTAGTTTTAAAACCATCCAAACAAAAAAAAAAAAGATGTGAATTATCTGAAAAAACTGAAATTTCTTAAGAAAACTTTTACAATATAATGCCTCAGCTTCATTAGCTTGTTCATCCATCCTGTTTTCTCAGTGTATTCAATACTGAGAAAACAGTCTGGAATTGGGCCATTCACTATGAAATACACACAAACTGTTTGATACCAAACCAATCACAAGTCTGAGGGGCGAGTGTTTCACAATGCGTCATATGCACCGACTTCTTTTTGTCACAAGTCAAAGTCAGTTCCAAGTCCACCAATCTGTTTACAACTGTTGTTGGTGGTTTGATTCAGAAATAAGTTTTGAATTACAGATTAAACCCTGTATTCTTAAGTTTCTCTGACAAAAGCGTCACGTCCGTCTTATCTGTGATTGGTTTACTTGGCGTCTGTTAGTCCCACCTTCATATTTGGATTCAAGCCCCGTGATTCCAGACAGATTTCTCATTGAGAAAGACGGATGGTTGGACAGGCTACAACTTTATCATTTATCCATGTGTATTAAAGATCAGATCTACAAAGGCACAAACATTTAGTAAGGGGCAGAATATGGGTCAAACTGCTCTTAATTTCAGGTTGTTCTTATTTGTTCAGGGTATTCACATTTATTGTTTAAGGATAGCTTGTAAATGTAAATATTTTCATAATTTAATGTTTTGGTTTGGTTTTTTTTGCTAAAATAAAGAGAAAAAATTGGAGTTGTCATTATTTATAGGCATAATGAATTTTTTTTTTTTTCACATCAAGCCAAGAAGAAAATTCGGACTCATTATTTATAGATTATTATATTATTTTACTTGAGATCATATTGGTCTGTATGTGGAATCTGAACTAAAACTAATTCAACACCACTGACTAAACATCTTCAGTTTAATTTTTGCCAATTCATCCCAGTGGCTGGACTGGATCCTTCAGTGAGCCGGTTTTGACCCACGGGCCGCATGTTTGACACCCCTGCTTTAAATGGATCTGATGGTGGGGTTTTTTTTAGCCCTCGGTTCAGACTGACGGCCTCAGGTTGAAAACTTGAGATCAGCGCCCTACCCTCCCACCACCTGACCCTGACGCTCCGTGCTGATTGGTCATGTCGGATGTGATGTCATCACTGTGAGCCAGTAGGAACTCGGTACAGGCCCACGCTATGATGTCACATCCTGTTTCTTGTCAGCAGCTGCTCTGGGACCAACATCGCTTTACTGGAGGATGCTGGGAGCACAGAACAGGGGCTGCTGGGAGCCAGAGGGCGGCCGGGGGAGGATTGTGGGTAATCAGACCTTTTACTGCTCATCACTGACCTTGAGCTGAGGCCGAGGGCTGTGATTGGTGGAAGGGCTCTTACCTGGAGGCAGGTCTTCAGGTCTCTGCAGTCGCCTTCCAAACTGCTGATCTGCTGCTGGAACTCCAACATCCTGAGCAAAAAAAATACAATGTGTCACATGACCAGTGAAAACACAGACATGCTACAGAATAAAAATGTTAACATTCACAAACTGTCTTTTAAAAATGTGAATAACACAAATAACCTGACATTTCATGCGAAAAATGTGTAATTTCAACGTGTCAATATGTCTCAGTTTATATAGTTCAGGGGTGAGCGTACCTTTGCTGCAGCAGCTCCTAAACTATGGAATGATCTGCCTCTCCATATCAGACAGGCCTCCCCTCTGTCTGTTTTTAAATCCCTTCTTAAAACCCATTTTTTCTCCTTGGCTTTTGAAACCATGTGAGATGTTTGAAGGTATTATCTTTATTCAATATTTTTTACTTGGTAGTAGTTTGTTGTTCTTATTTATCTATTCTATTTATTTGATTATTTTATTTATATTGTTGTTTTTAACTGCAGTTGTTTTAAAGTGCTTTACAAATAAAGTTGGATTGGATATTATTTACACAACTTACAGATGACAGTGGATCTACAAATACACAAAACATTCAGTAACAGGAGGAATTATTGTTAAAATTGTACTTAGTTCTTTATCAGTTGTTCATATTTGTTCAGGTTATTTACATATTTTGTAAAAATGTGAAACATTTTCATGTAATTTCACTTTTTTTTTTTTTACACTAAAACAAAGAGAAAAATGTAGAGTTGTCAGTTTTTATTAGTTATTACTGTATGTAGACGCTGAACTAAAATGATTTTAACATCCTTGATGGTGAACCCTTTAAAAACCAAAGTCACAATAATGCAATAAGAAACATAACTGAATGAAACTGCTTTGTAAAATCTTGATATCAATATTGAATATTAAAAAAAAAAAAAAAAAAAAAAAACTCCAGCGCTTAAAGGGTTCATATCTTCAATGTAATTTTTGCATTTCACAAATTCATCCTGTGGGCCAGACTGGACCCTTTGAAGGGAGGGGGAGGGGGGTTTGGCCCACAGGCCGTATGTTTGACACCCCTTGTTTAGAATACGTCTGTGTTTGCACTGACTTGGCCTCGTTGCTCTGGATCTCCTTCTCCTTCTGCTGGATCAGGTTGTTGAGCTCGATGACATTCTGAGCGAGCTGCAGAGAAACGACACAATGACAGTGGGTCACATGACGTCACCAATTCACCACCTCAGCATCCGATGAGGAGACGGTTTAAAGACCACAGAACACGCCATTGTCTCCACGACGGACCAAACGACCCCAAAAGCTCTGATTCCAGAGGATGGGACGACGTGTGGAAGTCATCAGGACCAATAAAAGCACACAGCACTTATTCTTCGACAATCCGTTCACCATCAGCAGTTTGACGCTGAGGTTTTACAGGAAACTGTTGAGAAACCGGGGTTTGGCAACAGCCTGAGTTAGCATTTAATCAGGAAGAAACCACCGATTCATCTGAAGCAGAGCCTCGAAGCTGATTTCAGAAAAACCTACGAGACGTTTGTTAAACTCCAAAAAAAAAACTCTGAGGATTAAGGTGAACGTTAATAAGGAGCTGTAGAAAGACCTGAACATCCCACAAGATTATGAAGACAGAAATGTACATGAGGTCATACATTTGAGAAGGGGTGGGTGGGTAGACAGACAGATATACAGTCGTGGAAAAAATTATTAGACCATTGAAAGTCATCGAAAACAATGGTTATGCAATCAAGTCCGAACTCCTGTGTGTGTCATGTGACTAAAACAGAACGAAAAGAAAAAATGGACTGTCTAAAAGCACTGTCTTTGTCAGTACGAGGGCATAGATATTGAGGGAAGAACTGAAGTGATTTTGGTTATTATCAAGAAAACATGGAAAATGGACAGACATGGAAAATGGACAGATATCAGCTCTGAAATTAAACTACTATGAACTATTTTTGTTATCATACTTGTCCAAACAAATGTACCTTTAGTTGGACCAGGCATTAAAATGAACGAACTGAAGAAAACAAAAGTGTTCTAATATTTTTTTCCGCAACTGTATATATTTTTTGCAATATTGATAATTTCTTTCTAATACTTTTTTATTTTACTTGTATGGGGCAACTATAACACACAATTTCCCCTGGGATCAATAAAATATTCTGATGTGTTTATTTTTCCTTTTAATAGTCACATATTGAGAGGCGACGATTTCAGACTGGGTTACATCATCCACCCACAAACATCTGGCCCTGACAGACTCTGACATCAGGTCCTGAACCGTAATGGATTAAATAGATGTTTGCGAGTTGGGTTCTGATTGCGACTGGTGTGAAAGACCGACCTCTCCTCGTTTCTTGTGCAGCTCCGTCAGCTCCTCCTGGTGTTTGATTCTCATCTGGGCCATTTCCTGCTGCAGAGCGTCGCTGCGACCCGAGTCAGAGCCCGAGCTGTTTGGAAAAACGACAAAACACCGTCATGATCTGTAATTTACCAAAGAGCATCGGAATGATGGACACTGAACTACAGACTGAAGGACACTGATACTGCCTTCACGCACTAGCGAAATTATGGTAAATACTAGTTACAATCTGGAAAACTGGCCATGAACGCCCCCTCGAGTCATAATTTCCACTGGAGAACTGGGGAAAAAATATTGACCCACAAGATGAAAATAACCTTTGACCTTTTCAACATGGTGGAGAGCAACGAGGGATTCATGACCAATGATAAACATTGGTTTTATTAATGTTCTTCTGCTGTTAATTAATGATCTTACACATTTATAACATACACAATTTAAGGCAATCTCAGCTTGCACTTTTACATTACATTTCGCAGATGCTTTTATCCAAAGCAACTAACAAAAAAGAGGATTAAATCAAGCATCAGTGGTAAAGTACAATAAGCAAAACATTATCAAGTGCAAGAAAAACTGGGTGAAGTGCAATTGTAGCAACAGGAGGAAAGAACAAAAATCATGTCATAGCCAGTGATGCAAAATTAATCAGCAGTGTTCAGTTAAGTTATGCAGATTTAACAATTTGGCCAAAAATCTGACTTTGGCAACTATGTGATGAGGCTAACGATGTTAAAATGTCATTATTGTTTGGTTTTATCCACCCAGAGCAGATGCTAGCTAGCAGTTTGGTTAGCCAATGATAGCAAGCAGCAGGTCATGATAAATTGTGTGTCAGCCATTTTTCATTTCCCTATGATGACAAAAGCACATGAACACAACGCACTGGTAATTTTGACTTCACAAGTGGAAAGAATCATTTTCCTGACAGCACCTGAAGGCAGCATGAGCTCAACAGTCCCGTGTGTGTTTTCTGCGTGGTGGAGGGGATGTGGTCCACCTCCAGAGGACTCACCTGGCCTCGTGTCCTCTCTGGACCTCATACTTGTCGGCCTGGTATCTCTCTGACAGCACGGCCTGTAGGTCCGACTTCTCCAGCAGACGGTTATCTGAAACACAGGCCATTCATCTTTTAGAAACACACATAAATGCAGCGTACGTCCGCCTGACAACATTTACCTCCTACAAACCAGACCTGCTCCCCATGAGGATATCCGGGGACGTCCCCCATTAAGAGCAGATACTGGAAAAAAAAAAATCACAAAAATTTGGACAAAAAAAGGACCCAAAACAGCAGGAAAAACTGGTGAATGAAGCTGGTTCTGTTTTTGGACAGAAGTTAGACGGAGTCAGATGCACATGAAGACATCCTGGACAATCCAAATCATCCATTTCATCTCATTCTGCCAAACTAGAAGAGCATCTGTAGTTGGTGATTAACCTGATTAATATTCAGAAGATCTTTCGTGCCTGCAGGGCTACAACACTTTAGTCTGAGGATTATGTTATTGAGCTGATTAAAAAGTGAATTTCCCCCTAGAGATCAATAAAGTTTATCTGTACAAAGTATCTTGACTCTTCAAAGAGCTGCTGAGGTGAAAAACCTTCAACCTCCTGGTATCTGGGTGAGCATATTATGCACACTTTGCACTTCATGTTACAAAAGGTCATTATTTTTCACAATTTGTATTAGGTAAGAATTCAAAAGTTCCTCATTTTTGCATGATTTTTAAAATTCTAACACAATTCTAGCACGAAGAATAATAATGCATATTAACCAATGTTACTGTTAATCACTGACATGTGCCAGGCTGCAAAAATAGAGAAAAAAAACCATCAAATTTTTATGTAGTATATTGAAAAAAAAAAGTTTGTTTGGTGGTTAGAAGGACCTCTCTGGACAGGATACCAGAAGGATAAACTATGATGAAACTGCTGATTCATGTTTGGATTTGACACCAGACTGAGTGTTGACCAGGTGCATGTTCATTAAGCTTATTGAGGGTTATCGTATTTTTCGTATATTTGGATGTGACGTTGCCAACTCACACTGGTGGAAGATCTCCTCGAAGGGTTGCCTCTGCACTCGGTCTCGGAGCTTCAGCTGCTCTGAGATGTGTCTCTTCCACACCTCCTGCTTCTCCGCCATGACCGCCTACACCGGGGAAACAGCACAGGACGATTAACGGCAGGATGATGTGGGCGTTGAACTCAACAGCACGTCACATCAGTCAGTATCAATGGTCATCAGGTGAAATGGAAATCAATCTTACTGCTCAGACCATTATTTTTGCTCCTGAACTCATTCTTACATTGTCCATCTGTAAAAATGAGCAGCCATGACACAGACTAAAACCATTTTCAAATATCTCCTTAACTGAAACCTGCGTCATGTGGCCTATCTGGGCCTGGCATTTTTTTTAGCTAAACTCATCCTGCAATAAAAAATTATCCTTGTAGTCTAGTTTCATAAATGCACCAAACGTTGCACTGTTGTAATGTCAATGCAAATTTAAATGACATAATTATGAAAAACAGGCAACTGCAGAGTTAAGAACAGGGGACTTTTAGTACACTTTCCTGGCTCCAGACAGTTCTTTCTATTTTACATAATTAGACTCTGGACATTGTATCGGTTGTTGAAAACAATAATTACTGTTCTATTTTAGACATAACTTAATTTAAAACCTCTCACAACTGCTTGGTTTCTTCACCTTTGACTCAGGATCAGTAATATTAATATTAGTAGGCATTAATATTAATAATAGTATTGCAATTCTGCTCTTACGTAAATATGTTTAGCCTATAGAGATTTATTACCATGTACCATTACTATTTTTGTATTGTTTGTCTTTTGCACTACCTTCATGCTGCACATTTTTCTAACACTTTATTCTGTTACTGCATTAACCAGTGAATTTCCCCGTAGTGGAATTAATCAAGTCTCATCTACTCCAATCTAAACAGCAGATTTAGGTTTATATTTCAGTCTTGGATGTTTCTGTCTGTCTTTTCTGCACATTGCTTTTTTAAAAATGTATTTATTCATTTATTTTTATTTATTTAACATTTATTTAACCAGGAAATCCCTAGAGATTAAAATCTCTTTTCCGGGGAGACCTGGCCAAGACAGCACACCATTACAAAGTTACAAAACTTCTAAAATAAAACATATTAAAACTGACAAAATCTATCTCAGGAAAAGCAATTGCATTCTTCAGTAACACAGTTTTTTTTTTTTATCAGCGCTTTGAACTCACCCAGGGAGACCAAATCATTAAGCTGTAATGTGTACTGAAGATTGTTCGCTGACCAAGTTTTTTTTTTTTTTTTTTTTTTTTAAACACTGACATTTCTCCACAGTGGGGTCAATAAAGTCATATCTTATCTTAATGCTAAAGTTACTGACATCACCCGATACTAAAATGTTTGACAGACAGATAGGCATAAATACTCAACAAAAAATGCAAACATATAAACAAAGCATTGTACTTTCTAAAAAAAAAACCCATAAAATATAAATAACTACAAATGTCATATTATTGATTCCTATAACTTTATCACTAATATGACATTAACTTCAAAAGTGAGAAAAAAACTGAGGTAAAGTTGGCTTTAATGTGCTTGAATTCATGCTTTCGCTTAAGGATCTAAATGTGAGACACAGTATCAGTATGTATGACACACAGTTACCTGGTCAGACTGTTCACACACCTGGTCAGAGGAATTCTATGAAAGTTCACCATGAGAGGGAATAAAAACATTAGCTTCCCTTAGTTGCTAGCGCGAACACACTGACGACAAAATAAGACGTAGCGAAACTTAAACTGCTAAATTTTACACACACCACAGTTCGAGACATTAATGACGAAATGTTACAGGTTAAAAACTCTTATTAATGACCGTAAAGTATTGTAAAGTTTGAGGCTGCGAACACAAACACCCGTGACTCGACATGTTAGCATGCTAACTAGCCTCTTGCTAGAGAAGACGGCAAAAAACGGACACTCACACCATCTAAGTGCGTCTCGGACTGTGGCTCGGTCCTCCCAGACACCGTCCGTGCGCCGCTCCGGTGTGTTTCGGGTTTGTGGACGGTTAAACGGTCCCAGGTCTCTAGTTAACCGACATCAGCCTCCTCAGCCGCCTCGCTCCAACGCAGCTCCATTTTGACTCCAGAGACGAACTTCCGGGTTTGTCGCAGCTAAATGACGTAATACGCTGTAAATAAAATACGCGGATGTTTATACGTGCAGACTCCTGTGTTTTTTGTGGACATGCTGATGAAACTTTAAACCATTTGTTTTGTTTTGTTTTTCATGTAATGTCACAAAGCAGTTTTGGTCTGACTTGTGCTCTTATATCTTCACCCAAATTAACATATGATACTGTTTTTCCCTGAAAGATGTTATATGTTATTATGAAAATAAGAACAAATATCTGCAATATTTAGTTATTTTTTTATTTTATTGGGTAAATATTTCATTCATAAACAAAAATTTCCAGCCTCTAAACCAACCTTTCCTCATTTTTTAACTGAATTCAACTCACTTTATAACTCATTAACCCTTGTTAATAATAAAAAAAATTCACCATTTCTGGATAGCTATGACAAGTTATTTAATAAATCTTCTGACATTTGATGAAATTTTAGATGAGAGATTATTTATGTGTCTATTTTGAAATTTTTTTTTTTTTGGTTTGTTTTTGTATATGTGTTGTTGGAAATGTATTCTGTGCATGTACTGATTTTATGATTGTATTTTATTTTTATATCTGTATTCTTGTGTGTTGTGTCTATTGTGATATATGTTAAACGTTTGACAGTATTGTAAACTGATATCTGAATAAAGTTTATTTAAAAAAAAAAAAAAAAGTTTATATGCTCAGTAAAAAAAAGTTTATAAGTTCAGTTCCGTAGTTTGAAGCGTTTGTAGGAAAAAAGCGCTGACCCAGCATGTTTGTATTTGACCAACAGCTGAATATATAAACAGTCGAAACAGGGAGAACATGAGCATAGATTGAAAAATATTAGAGTAAAAATAAAAAGTCAAACTGTTCCCTAATGTTCCTGAAGGGAAATGTCACAAGTAAGCAAAATTTTACTAATTATTTGGGTTTTTTTTTTAATTCCCCATTGTTTTTTTTAATCCATGTTCTCTTTTTTCTGTATTTTTCTGAAATTCTGTCCCTATTTTGGTTTGTTTTGTCCCCAGTAACAGTCCTTCTTTGTTACCGCCCCTGAAGGCAGCACCATGTTGCTTTTTTTTTTTTTTTTTTTTTAATCCTTAAACTTTATTGATCAAAATCTGGACATACATTCTGAAGAATTACAGAAAACACTTTTTTTCCAGACTGAGCATCGATATCAACCTTATGCTGAAACATTATTTGTAAAGAACATTATGAAAATAAATAAATAAAATAAAATAAAATAAAATAAAATAAAATAAAATAAAATAAAATAAAATAAAATAAAATAAAATAAAAGACAGAGGTCTGTTCAGGTATCAATACATTTGAATTTTCATACACAGTCAAGGCTTGTTTGGTTTTTATATGTTTCAGTGTTTTTTTGAAGTTTGTTATTTCATTTATATACACTGAGAACAGTGGGTGGCTCTTCATAAACCTACATCTGTGGATAAATTGTTTAGCAAAAATAATTAAAGTGTTGTAAAGGCAGAACCATGTTGGAGGGGTCATCAGGTGGAAATGAATTGTAGTCTTTTACTTTTCTTCCATATGTTTTTTTTTTTTTTTTGTACAGTTTACTGAAATGTAAAGGGTTGAAACTCTGTGAATGGTTATTTGTTGCTGAAAGGCATCCTGGGAGTTGTAGTCTAACATGTTGTAGTTCATCTTTTGTAAAAAAAAAAAAAAAAAAAAAAAAGATGCAAGGACTTGATAAAAAATTGATGCAATGATACTACTTCTTTTTAACTTTTAGCTTTTATTATTACATTTTTACAATCATCAGTGATCAGTGTCCAACAGGGAAAGAGAAGGATGAGAGAAGAGAGAAAGAAATAAGAGGAAACAAGTCAGATTTATCTGATCCAGGTGACTTTCTGAAAACGGTGTGAACGACCCTTATATTCCATATAGTCCACACCTACAGTAGGAGTCACTAATGGGAGAAGCATTGTGCTCATCCTGTAAACTGTCAAAAAAATAATGATAGGACATTTATTATGTTAATTATCTGTGTCAACATTGATCCTATTGGACACATTGGATACTTGTGGATTTAAGTCACAACAGAAAACAATCAGTCATTTTAATGTGATGAGTGATAAAGATTCTCATTCTACCAGTTCAGTTCAGTTCACATCTGGAAGTCAGTGCAGACTCATCTCAATAAATGGCAGATGTCATGCCAGTTCTTACAGCATTTGGCGTGCTATACTTACGCGTTTTCGACTTTTCGCATATTATTCAACGCCATTTAATCGCGTGTCAATTTATGCCGAGATCTCTGGTTCACATAATCCTAACCCCTAACCCTCAGTGCATGGTATTTGATGCATCGATTCAGGTTGGACAGAGGGCTAATAATAGTGTGAACATACACGTGGAAAGCATAGAGATAACATGCAAATTAAAAGTGGTGTGTATATTTACATGAATCATGATCTCACGTTGATCAGTGGATGAGTGAACACAACGACACAAACACATCAACACAAAAACAAATGTTGGCATGTTCGAGGTACTGAAGTCCAGTATAGTGAGGAAACCCAAGCCCAAGTCAGGAGAACCGCTGCTGTGTTACAAAACTGCTGATGTCTGCAGGACCCTGAAGAGCTGGACTAGATGGGATGCCTGGGCATCTGCTCAGGGAATGCACTGACCAGCTGACCTCAGCTCTGACAGACATTTTTAACACTTCCTTGAATAATGATGACGTGCTTTGAGACGCTCATCAAACAGCATATGGTCTCCAAACTACTGTCTGGCTTTGGCCCATGTCAGTTTGATTATTGCTCTATTTGCTCCACAGAGGACGCCATTTCTTCTGCCCTTCATCTGAGTCTTCAACAACTGGAGGAGAGGAACGCCTTTGTGCAGATGCTGTTCGTTGATTTTAGTTTAGCTTTTATCCGGTAAGCAGGGTGACACGGTGGTGCAGTGGTTAGCACTTGTGCCTCACAGCAAGAAGGTCCTGGGTTCGATTCCAACACCAGTCAATGGGGGTGGGATCTTTCTGTGTGGAGTTTGCATGTTCTCCCCATGTCTGCGTGGGTTCTCCGGCTCCTCCCACCATCCAAAGACATGCACTGATAGGTTAATTGGTTAATCTAAACTGCCCATAGGTGTGAATGTGAGAGTGACTGTTTGTCTCTGTATGTTCAGCCCTGAGATGAACTGGCAACTTGTCCAGGGTGTACCCCGCCTTCGCCCCTATGTAGCTGGGATAGGCTCCAAGCGACCCCCGTGACCCTAGTGAGGATTAAGCAGGTTCAGAAAATGAATGAATCTGGTAAGCAAACTAGCAGCTCTGGGCTACAGCAACACACTGCATAACTGGATTTTCTTTCTGAAAGGCCCCAGTTTGTAGGGGTAAGGAAGAACACCTCCTCAGTCATCGCCTTGAGCACCGGCGTCCCTCAGGGATGTGTCCTAAGTCCGCTGCTCTTCACTCTCACGACCCATGACTGTGTTGCTAGGTCCACCACCAACCATATCATCAAATACGCTGATGATACAGCAGTCGTGGGCCTAATTTGGAAAGACAACGACTTGGACTACAGAGAGGAAGTGGAGTAGCTGGAGAACTGAACTGGTGTAGCAGGAAAAACCTTCTCCTGAATGTCAACAAAACAAAGGAGATCATCGTCGACTTCAGGAAGAAGCGGCCCAGTCACACTCTGCTGCATATTAACTCCTCAGCAGTGGAGGTGCTAGAGAGCACAAAGTTCTAAGGAGAACACAAAACAAGCACCATGACCTGGACTAAAAAACACAGGATCCCAGGTAAAGAAAGCACAGCAGCGCTGGCACTTCCTCTGCAGGTTGAGAAGATCACACCTCCTCCCTTCCATCCTCACCACCTTTTACAGAAACGCCATCGAGTCCATATTGACCAATGGTATTACTGTGTGGTGTGGTAGCTGCACAGCTGCAGACTGGAAGTGTCTTCAGAGGGTGGTGAGAACGGTGGAGAAAACCTCCACCATTGGGTCTTCTCTTCCCTCCATACCGGACTTGGGACACAAACGCTGCCTAACAAGAGCCAATACCATCATCAGAGATCCCACACATCCACACCATGGACTGCTTAACTCTGGTAGGAGGTTTGTAGTGTGAGGAGCAGAAGAGCCAGATTCTGCAACAGCTTCATCCCTCAAACCATAAGACTCCTGAACTCACAATAAGGGAAGCCAAACACCCACAGGGAATGAAAGACTAAAAATCCGTTGCTAGAACTATTTTATAGAATTTTAAACAGATGTTGCACTTTTAAAAACATTTTTTTACTAGTGTGCACACAACACTTTTATATAACACAGCACTTTTTATATTACATAGCATGTTTTATTACATATTGAGATTGAACATTTCACAAGTGTTTTTTTTATATTGTGTTCAAGAGTCATGCAACGAAATTTCGTTCAAGTACACTGATATTTTGCATGTGTCCTGGAATGACAACAAAGGGATCTATCTAAACACACATCTACACCAAGACATCTACACAATCACAACTACACGCAAACCATCTGTACAAACACATCTACACATCACACAGAGACACTGAGGAGTCACATTCATTGAGTCCAACCCCAACAAACACTGGTTCAGTGAATGTGGTGTTGAAGGTGTAGATGTGGATCAGTTTGTTGGAGGAGACTTCGTAGAAGGACACAGATCCAGCAGGACAGTCCACATACACTGATACTCTACCAGAGGCAAAAGAAGAGAACAAGGAGGAGGAGGAGGAGGACTGAGGAAGGATTGTGTAGTTGTTATTATGGCTGACAGTGTAACCATCTTCATAACACTCCAGACTCCAGGACTGATCACTGAATCCAAACCTACACTCTCTACTGTTTCCTTTCCCTCTGATTCCTCTGTAAGTCACTGCTATTTCAACCTCTCCACTCCACTTCACCTCCCAGTAACAGCGACCAGTCAGACCAGTTGAACTCATCAGCTGAGGATGGAACTCAAATCTGTCCTGATGATCAGGGTAGGACTGAACCTCAAACACTCGTTTCACCTTCTTGTTGTTTTCAGACAGTTTGAGGTATTTGTTCGCTGTGTTTGGATCCAGGGTGAGTTCACAGAAATCTGATGGACAGAAGAAAACACAGTTCAGCTGCAATTATTGATCAGTGATCAGCTGATTGACTGACCATCTGTTATTGATGGATGGATCATGTGTAATTCTTACTAATTACAATAATGATCAATTAAAGGTTCATCCAGTGGTTTATACTGTACATGTATCTGTCGCCTCTGAGCACATTTTCACAAAGAAATTACACCAGTGAAGTCAGAATAGAGATTAGATTGACATGTTTCATTTTCCTGTCAAGAAACAGCAGATTCAACATTTATTAAGGACTGGATTTTCCTTGAATCCTTTATCAAAGGAAGTAAAATATTCTTGAACACATGTTCAGTCAGTAATAAAGTGTGCGACTGTTGGAGCTGAAAGAACACAAACTATTTTTCATCTGTTTTCTTATTCATGTTCTAATCACTAATGTTTGTGACGTGTACAGTTTTACAGATTGTTTTCGTGACAGACACACATCAGGGTACATTTACCCACAGGCTGTTGAACAAATACACGCTGTGTTTAAGTGATGTTGTAAAGCTGGGACACCTGGGTTTTCATTGGATTCATGTGTAATTTACATTTAAATGTGTAAAAACACTTGATCGTTGATGTTTATTTAGTTTTTATTTTATCATATATCAACTTTTCCAGTCAGATGGGAGTCAAACTGAGGACTCAGGACATTTGTGTCCATGTCTGTTGGGTCATGTTTCCATGATCCTGACGGTCCTCACAAACACTTTGGGCCTGATCACAAATGTGCTTGCTCGCGCTAAAATATGCGTGTGCTATTGATTTGTGTGTCAGGGGTGATCAACTAAGATTGCCTGCGCAAATGACAACAGGCACAAATGACAAAGTCATGGAGACCGCCCTATTTAACTCTTTCCCCGCCATTGACGAGATATTCCGTCAATTGCTTCCCAACGCTTCCCCGCCAATGACGAGATTTTCCGTCAATCCGTGTTTTCACTGTTATACTGTAGTTGGAGGTGTTGTGGATCATGTGAATTACTTTCCTTAGTCCAAAAACAAACAATTAAGCAGCTTTTTCGGAAAAATGACGGGCCGGGTTTAACGTTTTTGCACTGGAGTCTCCGTATCCCATGGCAACGCATCCAGCGGCAGTCACTGAATGAGGAAATGAAGACTGCAGGAACCGCGCGCAGTTTCAAAAGCCTTAAAGATGATTATGGAGACAGAGTCTGACAATTCAATATATGATGGAGCTACAGAAGAACCATTTAGAGACAGGAACGGAGAAATAGAAGGTGAGGGAGACGGACACGGAACACGGGAAACAAGGAGCGGCTCAGGTCCGACACGGAGGT
Organism: Sphaeramia orbicularis; assembly: GCF_902148855.1. NCBI lineage: Eukaryota > Metazoa > Chordata > Actinopteri > Kurtiformes > Apogonidae > Sphaeramia > Sphaeramia orbicularis. The sequence continues at coordinate 49,237,655 of NC_043969.1, read as the reverse complement.
GCCTGTGGGGGGGGCGGGGGCACAGAGCAACACGGAGAAAATGACAGACAGGAGGAAGAGAAAAGAGACATTTCTAGTGGACATTCAAGGAGAAGACAGACATACAGACATGGGACAAGACAAAGGAAAGCTAGTCTGCATCTGTTAGAGTGAGTTCAGATTCAGACTGAGGACACAGAACATATTCAGCTGTAGAATGTCAGCAGGACACATGGAAGACACTTTTGGATTTGGCTTTTGTATGAAATAAATAAATACATATATTCATACAGAGATAAATAACTAGATGTCCATAGAATTATTTACAGATCAAACACAGCAGCTGGTCCAACAGGAGGACCTGGTGCAGCCAAAGGCCAGAAATCTACAGTATTTAGTGCATTTGTTTCTTTTTTTCTTGAAAATGAGGAATATTGAGGTGTTTATATCCAAAAGCTAAACTACTATGTGTTAGACTTATAACTGATGTATGTAAATGTGCAAAGTTTAGAAGGAACCTTGTGCTTTACAAGATGTTTGGTCTAAAGTTTGGTGTGGATTCCCCTAACATTTTGTGGAATGATGGGATATCTTAGAGCTGTTTGTTACTATTATTGCTGTTATTATTATTTTATTTTGTGATTTTGAAGATAGTGTTACTGTTGGTGAATAAGAAAGAGTCAAAAATGTAAATAGGAAATCAGTTTTCTCTTGAAAATCAATATCTTTGAAAAAAATGCAATTTTCTCAGCTTTTTGCTCAAAATTCAGTTTTTTCCTGAAAATGACCAATATTCAAATGTTTATATCTCACGAACGAATAAAGATAGAATAAAATAGTTTTTTGTGTTTAAAAGTTGAAGTTCTGTTCTTTCTTTTGATGTATTCAGTGTTCACATACTCCTAACACAACATTTTCAGTGAGCCTCCAAAGATTAGTGAAAATGACCAAAACGGCTGGCGCTGGCTACCAACTCACTGGAAAATGCTCTGGCGGGGAAAGAGTTAAATGAGGATTTTGCGTGCGCTACTGGTTGTCGTCATGGAGACAGTGCGATGTAAAAACTGCTCTGGGATACACCAGCACTAATGAATATGAAGTTGTTCTTTTTCCACACAGAGGGGTGAATAGGTATTTCTCTGTTGTTGTTTATCAGTGGTGAAGTGTGTTATTAGTGAAATAAATACCTTCTCTCCATATGTTGCTCTGTATGGTGAATGAACTCTTTTAAGTCCGTGGGCATGATTAAAAAAAACAAAACAACAACATCCACTTATATAGCCGGTTCAGGAGTCCAGTCTCAACATCGTGGACAGCACTGTTTGTGTGTGTGTATGTGTGTGTGTGTGTGTATGTGTGTGTGTGTGTGTGTGTGTGTGTGTGTGTGTGTGTGTGTGTGTGTAGGTGTGTGTGTAGGTGTGTGTGTGTGTGCGTGTGTGTGTGTGTGTGTGCATTGTGCAGCGCTAAAACCCATCCTATTCAGTCTCCCTTGCACGCGCGAGAGAGAGTCATCTCTCAGTAGTCGGTCCTGGCCTAATGTGATGTGCCACTGGTGGAACCGGGCGTGGGGGGCAGGCCCATAAAGTGGGGGGCATATGTCTCAAATTTTTTTTCCCACGTCATTCCAAAAATGTTGATGTGAAAAGAACAGATTAGTTCTCTGTGTTGCCTTTGGTTGTGCCCATGCCGCCTCCTCGCCATAACTACTGCGGCCAGTTTTGCACAAAGCGGTGCCAGTTAAAACCTGCCTTTCAGACGCACTAGATATAGACGCAAAATCAGCCACTGCAATCAGTTTCAGGTTTGGTAAATCACATTGCACGCGCTAAATAAATATTTGCATTTACTTCTCCAATAATTTTGCACGTTCTGCCAGTAACGCCTATATTGCATATTCATCAGGGCAAACACGCTAAATGGGTTGTGCGAGCTATTTTGCCCATTTGAGAGATGCAACCCTTGGTGCGCCCTGTTTGTAGATAAGCTTCAACGTGTTTTTGTGTTCGCAATCAAGTTTGCGCGTGTTTTTACACGGGCCGACCTTTAGTAAATCAGGCCCTATGTGTTTTTATGATGTGGAACCAGCTCCATTTTGATGATTTTAATGAATCTAATATAAATCACACTTACACTTCCTCAGACCTGGTTTCAACCATCGGACTCCACCAGGCTCCAACCTGAAAGGAGGAGGATGTCAGAACATCATGTAAACATGGACATTACATGACTGTGATCCACTGAATGGTTCCTTCTTCATCTGTTATTGAAGTTCTGTATGTTTGACCATGGTCTGTAACTTGAGTAAAGGATGTGGAATCAGCTCTGACAGTGTTCCTGTCAGCTCCACCTGTTCTATCACACATCATCTGTGGATGCATCAACTCAGTCCAGACCTGAGAGTGTCCAGTGTCCAGTGTGGATCCTCCAGCAGAGCAGACAGCTCCTGTCCTGAGTCTCCTGGGTGGTTGTAGCTCACGTCCAACAGTCTGAGATGGGACGGATTGGACTTTAGGACTGAGACCAGAGAAGAACATCCTTCCTCTGTGATCAGACATCCTGACAGTCTGCAACACAAAACATCACACATCATCTGAGGATGGAGAACCAGCACATGTAGAAGGTCAGTCAAACCTTACTCTCTGCATGTGTTTAATTATAATAAGGTGATTTATTTTTACCTGCAGTTTATGAATTATTGACTTCAGGAAAACACAGCAACATATATTCAGATCAGTTCAGTCGGTTTGAAAACCATCAGACAACATTAAACAGGTTCAACTGATCTACAAAACACTGTGTTCCATTAGTTTTTGAACCCTGACCTGAGGGTCTCCAGTCTGCATCCTGGACTCTTCAGTCCATCTGACAGGATCTTCACTCCTGAATCCTTCAGGTCATTGTTACTGAGGTCTAGATGTCTCAGACTAGAGGACTGGGACCTGAGGACTGAGGACAGACCTTCACAGCTTCTGTCTGACAGGTTACAGCCACTCAGTCTGGACAGAAAACAAAAGGGATGAGTAGAAACTTGTTCAAGTGACAGATTCATATTTGAGATTGTTTCAGAAAACTTTCTACTCACAGAGTTTTGTTGGAGGCTTTAACCATTGGCAGCAGCCTCAGAAGAACCTCCTCTGAAGCAGAATATTCCTTCAGGTCAAACACATCCAGGTCTTTTTCTGATGACAGTAAGATGAAGGCCAGAGCTGACCACTGAGCAGGAGACAGTTTTTCTGTGGACAGACGTCCTGATCTCAGGTTCTGTTGGATCTGATCCACCAGAGATTCATCCTCCAGTTCATTCAGACAGTGGAACAGGTTGATGATTCTCTCTGCAGACACATTCTCACTGATCTTCAGCTTGATGTACTCAACAGTTTTCTGACTGGTATTCAAGCTAGTTCCTGTTGGTTTTACCAGACTTTGTAGAAGCCTCTCATTGGTTGGCAGTGATAGACCCAGGAGGAAGCGGAGGAACAGGTCCAGGTGTCCATTTGGACTCTGTAAGGCCTGGTCCACAGCGGTCTGGTAGAACTGGGCAGGTTTGACCTTTGATAGTTTAGACCAAACAGAAGTTTGTTCTTCTGACAGCAGATTGACTCCAGTGTTGGTGAAGGTCTGATGGACATGAAGAGCAGACAGAAACTCCTGGACACTCAGATGGATAAAGCAGAACCTCTTGTCCTGGTGCAGTCCTCTCTCCTCTCTAAACACCTCTGTGAACACTCCTGAGTACACTGAGGCTGAGCTGATATCGATGCCACACTCTGTCAGGTCAGATTCATAGAAGATCAGGTTTCCTTTCTTCAGCTGCTCAAAGGCCAGTTTTCCCAGAGACTCAATCATCTTCCTGGTCTGTGGACTCCAGTATGGATCTGTCTCAGATCTTCCATCATACTTGATGTTCTTGACTTTGGCCTGAACCACCAGGAAGTGGATGTACATCTCAGTCAGGGTCTTGGGCAGTTGTCTTCTGTCTGTGGTCTTCAACACGTCCTCCAGAACTGTAGCAGTGATCCAGCAGAAGACTGGGATGTGACACATGATGTGGACGCTTCGTGACGTCTTGATGTGGGAGATGATTGTGTTGGTCTGTTCTTCATCTGTGAACCTCTTCCTGAAGTACTCCTCCTTCTGTGGGTCAGTGAACCCTCTGACCTCTGTCACCATGTTGACACACTGAGCAGGGATCTGATTGGCCGCTGCAGGTCGTGTGGTTATCCAGAGGCGAGCAGAGGGAAGCAGGTTCCCCCTAATGAGGTTCATCAGCAGCACATCCACTGAGGTGGACTCTGTCACATCAGTCAGGATCTGAGTGTTGTTGAAGTCCAGAGGAGGTCGACACTCATCCAGACCGTCTAAGATGAACACCACCTGGAGGTCTTCAAAGATCCAGATTCCTGCATCTTTGGTTTCAGTGAAGAAGTGATGAACCAGTTCCACCAAGCTGAACTTCTTCTGTTTCAGCACATTCAGCTCTCTGAAGGTGAATGGAAATATGAAGTGGATGTCCTGGTTGACTTTGTCTTCAGCCCAGTCCAGACTGAACTTCTGTGTTAAGACTGTTTTCCCGATGCCGGCCATGCCCTTTGTCAGCACTGTTCTGATTGGCTGGTCTCTGTCAGGTGGTGTTTTAAAGATGTCTTCACATGTGATGGTTGTTGGTGGTCTGTGTGGGTTCCTGGATGCTGTTTCAATCTGTCTGACCTCATGTTCCTGGTTGACCTCTGTAGCCCCTCCCTCTGTGATGTAGAGCTCTGTGTAGATCTGGTTCAGGAGGGTTTTGGGGTTTCCTGCTTTAGCGATGCCCTCAAACACACACTCAAACTTCTGCTGCAGGTTATGTTTCAGTTTCTGCTGAACTCCAGCCTGACTTCCTGAATGCAGACCCAGATCAAACCATCAGTCTCACAGTAAATCCAAGTATTTTCATCTGTTCAGTCTGGACAGAATGGTCTTACTGCGGCGCAGACGCTCAGCCAGCTCCTCCTGCTTCAGCCTCCTCAGGAAGTTCAGTGTGATCTTCAGAAAAGCCTCTGAGCTCCTCCTCTGCTCTTCATCCTCATCACTCAGATTCTCTAAGTCTTCTGGGTAATCTGCACTCAGAACCTGGTGGAACTTCTTCAGTTCGTTCTTGACAAAAGTGCAGATGTTCTCCTCCAGCAGCTGGAACACAAAACATGATGAAAGACACAAAGTCCACCCATGGACCAAAGCTCAGGTCCATGTTGGACACAGTGACATCCACTGGTCTGAAACCAGCAGCAGGACATGATTGGACAGAACAGATGGACCAGTAGATGTACATGTACACACCTTAAATATGGAGTCCAGCTGAGTCTGATCCTGTAGACCAGTGGGAACCTCTGAGCTCTGCTGCTCCACTCTGTGGACCAATCACCAACGAGCTCACATTAGATATCATTTACCCATCTGTCATAGAGAGCAGCATGAACAACACAAGTCATGTTTCAACAGTTCATAAAGGTGATCTGAGATCATCCAGATAAGCCTTGACCTTCCAACCAGAACCAGTATTTACCAGAACTGTCTGTATCCTGAACGCTTGAGTTTACTGTCCAGTCTTCACTTTAATGTTTCAGGTAAATCCCAGTCCGACTTCAGTGTTCAGGTTTCATCCACGCCCACAGAGCCTGGTAATGGCAGCTGATTGGACCTTCAGACTCCCAGTCACCCCGATGGTGGCTTTCATTCACTGTCTGTGTGTGTTCTTCTGTAGGGTCGTGGGGAGGCTGGAGCCCATCCCAGCTCATATCAGGTGGAGGTGGGGGTCACCTGGATAGGTCACCACTTCATCATAGGACTGACATCTAGAAACTAACAATCACTGTCACATTTACACCTAAGACCGAATGAGGGCCAAAAGAACCTGGAGGAACCCCACTTTGACCAAACTCTGAACATGATGATGAATGTGTTCCATTGTGTGTCCGATTGAACCTGATTTCAGGTCTGTGTTTTGGTGTAAACGTGTCTGTGTGGTGGTTGTGAGATGACAGACGTCTGCAGTGTCTTCTATTTCTTTTATCAGCTCAAGGTCTGGATTAAGGTTGGTTTGTTTAGTTTATTGGTGTTAGTTGTTGTGTGTCCAGTTTAACTGTTTGGGGTCAAAGGTCAGTGGACAGTGGGTTCAGACAGCGTTCTGCATTACACTGACTCTGTTTCCCCATATTAGATATTGAACATCATGTAGATCCAGATCCAATGCACCTTTTGTTTGGACCCGGTTACAGAAGGACAGCGTTGGTGCATCTGAAGTAGATATTCAGATACTTTTAGTGCATTCCAGGTAGATTTTGTGTATTTCAGTGTTTCCTAAACTAAAAACCCACTGACAAGCCAGTGTGGTCCAGTTCACAACAGGCCATGACCTTCCACCACTTTGAGTTTCTAAAGTCTCAGATTTTAAACTCACCTCCATCTCATGTTCACTGGATGTTGGGTCGATGTTTGGAAATTGAATGGTGGCTCCATGGACCAGTCACTGCTGTAGGACACACAGCTGGGTCCAGGTCCAGGTCCAGGTCCAGAGGACTCTGATCTCTGGTGGATCCTGATCAGGAAAATAGTTTTTTGAGTCTTGAGACACACAAACATCTATAAACAAAATGATCAACAAACTGAAAATCAATAAAGTCTGAATCAATTCTGAAGAAACTCGCACCTCGATGAAAGTCAAAGAAACCTTAGATCAGGGTTTTGTACATTTAAAGGTTCATTATGGGTCTCATCATGATTTAAATAATAAATAATGTGCATTAACTTTTCTTACTAAATTGAAATTATTCAAACAAATCAAACTACATTAATTTTCATTTTATGGAGAAACTTACACTGACTCTGATGGACGATCATCTTTAAAATATATCATTTGCTCTTTGGAATCGTCACTGTGAAAGGACACACAACTGGATGGAGGTCCAGATGCAGGTTCAGGTCCAGGTCCAGGTCCAGGTCTGTGAATAGTGTTGTCAGTGGTTTTCGTTCTGAGCTCCAACATGTAAATCATCGGTGGACAGATGCAGATGGTGGTCTCACCTCTGAGCTTTGGGTTGACTCTCAGGTCCAGGTCCTGTGGGGGTCCTGTTGGTAGTCTTCCAGGGAGGGTCTCCTCTGTCCTCACACTGATCCATTCCGCTGAATCCACATCAGTCAAACAACAAACACTGAATAATAATGGATTGGATTTATATAGCGCCTTTCTAGACACCCAAAGTGCTTTACATTATTGACCCACACTCACATTCTCCCTCTGGTGGTGGTAAACTACATCTGTAGCCACAGCTGCCCTGGGGCAGACTGACAGAAGCATGGCTGCCATTTTGCGCCTACGGCCCCTCCGACCACCACTGAACATTCATACACCAGTGTGGGTGGCACTGGAGGCAAGGAGGGTGAAGTGTCTTGCCCAAGGACACAACAGACTGACTAGGACAGAGCGGGATTCGAACCGCCAACCCTTCAGTTATTGGACGACCCGCTCTACCAACTGAGCCATGGCCGCCCCATGAAAACAGCAGAATTTGAAACATCGTCAAATGACGAAGAAAAGACAGATGTCGACCAGAGGTTCAGAGATAAATCAGACTCAGGATTCTGGACAAAGACCTGCATCCCACATCTCATATCTCTGAAAAAACACTTTGCTCTTTGAAATCTGTTTTTAAAATTTGGAGGCAAACTTTAAAGAGTCTGCGTTAACATCCAAAGAACCTGAAAATACACAGACAACTAAATAAAACTGTCAGAAACAGACATGAACCTTGAAGAGTTGAAGTACATTGACTGACACGTGTGTGTGTGAATGGCTGCTGTAGTTCTACTGTTGTATCACTAGATAGCGCCCTGAGGCTGATGATCAACAGTGAATTAAAGTGAATTCCATATTTGTTTACAGATATAAGGCTCACTTCTTTTTCTATAGTTGAAACCTGATGTTTATTTGTGGTTAAGACATAAACGAATGTGTAGTTTATTATTTCATAATTAGCTAGAAGCACTTGGAGAGCGCAGACCTCCACCAAGGCAGATCAGTGCCGTGCCCCATCCCCCCGATCACCACCAAAATTTAATCTTTTGTTCCTTGTGCTTGTATCAACATTTCCTGAAATTTTGATCCAAATCTGTCCATAACTTTTTGAGTTATCTTGCACATGGACAGACAAACAGAAAGACAGACAGACAAACCAACGCCGACAAAAACATAACCTACTTGGCAGAGGTAAAAAGAGAAAATGTGTAAAAGTTGAACCAGTTGAATGAGTGTAAATGCAGCTGAACAACCATCAGACTAGTGTTGAATGAGTTCCAGTAGTGGCTGAATGTCCTTCACTGATGAACAACTGTTTCTGAGTTACTGAATGAACAGTCCAGTCCAGTTGGAATGGAACCCATTCACTCCTCAGCTCCTCATCCACAGGTTGAAGCTTCTCAGTCAGTTCTGTTTTATCGTTCAGTGGGAGTCCTCATATCCCTGAAATAAGTTGTGGCTGTAGCAGAAAAATGGACAGTCTCTGAATGCAGCACAAGGCCAGAGCATGTACATGTTCCTTCACACAGTGAAGGCAGCATGATGATGATGTAAACATGGGGAAGGCTGAAGTAAAGTGGATCAGCTGGTTCTTCAACTATCATCTACAGAGTCAGCAGCAAATACTTTAAGACATTATGTCCTTTTGGCCTGTTTTAGTTCATGACATTAAAAAAGCTTCAGAAACATGTGACCCTCATCTGGTGACATCATCAGTGTGACCCTGGCACTGACCTCTGACCTCTGAATGAGCTCCTACTCTGAGGCCTCGTCTCATCACAGTCAAATCAAAAGAAGACGAACAGATTCAGAAAGTCCATAAAGTGACAGAGGCAGGTTTCTACTGTTTCTACTGGAAGGAAAGAAACGACAGAACAAGAAGAGGAAGAACTAAACAGGTCCAACGTTACCTTCATGTGGAGACTCAGACACGAAGCTGCTCAGTTTGTACAGACACTGAAGGTAGAAACAACAGGAAGTCAGTGGAGGAGGAAATAAAGATTGTGATCAGAATCTGTGACAAAGTCTAACCCTGATGGAATCCAACCCACACTGGGAACGAATCAGAGGTGATTTCTCATAGACTGCAAGGGAAGCTCGGCTTCCCCTAAAACTACGAAAATTAAATGGTCAAATCTGTTCGGTTGTGTTGACATTTCATTGACTACAAATGTGTTAGAACACATTCATCTCAAAGATGAGTTCGTTCAGAATCAGCTTTATCACAAATCAACAGACTCAATGTTGTTCACTTCTCCTCCATTCCCATGTCTCTGTTTTCTCATTTGATCTCTGCTCAGTGCATTTGCCCTTAGACGCTCAGCGTCCATGCACTTCAATGGGACTGAGTGGAACTGTTTTTTTCATTGCCTCAAAACTGGACGGTAATTGGATTAATGCCACGATGTTGTCCCACCCCCGGATGCTCGGCGTCTCTGGGGGTGAATGGAGCTGTGGGCGGAGCTCGGCCGGGCTGGACGCTGGGCTTCCACGTGCTGATTGGAGGATTCTTGTTTACTTGGTACAATAAGGTCACTGACCATTTTCTTAAAAAGGAACGGAGGGCCGAATTTATGTTTAAATAATTTGACTTTTTTTAATGTAAGCCAACAATGAGCTTCCCCTCCCTGAAAGATGAGCAGCCGCCACTGGAACGAATCCAACTACAAACTAACTCCAATCATACAAGGACCTAATAGGCCCTAACAGGGAACCATGGACTCCATACAGTTAAGTCCATAAGATAATCCAATAGTTGTAGATCACTCATCTGAAGTGGTGTGGTCCAGATTTGGTCACTGCAGGTGTGAGCTTCCCTGATAAATATGACTATATTTACTTATTACACAGAGGGAATCACAGACAAACACCTGACTCTAACATAAACATCCTTAAAATGAAGGCCTGGTACCTCCTGCAGCTCAAAGAAATAAAGGCCTGTAGATAGATAGATAGATAGATAGATAGATAGATAGATAGATAGATAGATAGATAGATAGATAGATAGATAGATAGATAGATAGATAGATAGATAGATAGATAGATAGATAGATAGATAGATAGATAGATAGATAGATAGATACTTTATTCATCCCACAGGGAAATTTACAGGGTTAATAAGAAGGTTTTCTACAGTTTCCTCCACACAGTAAAATACATAGAGTCAATTTAACCCTTAGAGAGTTGAATTTAAATCTGTTTCAAATAACAATTAGTCCCACTCAAACTTAATTTTAGCGAATCGTTCTAACCCCAGAATTTTATTTAAGGTTATAGATTCTATCATTACCCCTTCCCCCTGTCATTTTACTGACACCTCACAGGACATGTGTGAGGTGTTCTTAAAATTCTTTTTTAACAAAATTAAAAATATACGGCGACAAATCACCCCCCCAGATCATGTTTTAGATACAGGTAGGGAAACTTTTAGTTATTTTAAAAATTTTGAACCTGTTTCACTGTCGTTTTTAACTGAAATAATCTCTCATATGAAATCAGCTATGTGCAGTCTTGATGTCATCCCCACTAAATTTCTTAAAAAGGTTTTAGACACAGTTGGACCCAGTATTTTATCAATCATTAATAAATCCTTACTACAAGGCACTGTCCCCCCTTCTTTTAAACATGCTGTGGTCCAACCCCTTTTAAAGAAACCAAACCTTGATCCCTCTGATCTTAATAATTTTAGACCAATTTCTAAACTCCCATTTTTATCTAAAGTTTTAGAGAAAGTAGTTTCAACCCAGTTTTTAGCTTTTATGTCTCATTGCAACCTCTTTGAGAAATTTCAGTCTGGTTTTAGACCTTTACACAGTTCAGAAACTGCCCTCCTCAAGGTCACCAATGACCTTCTTTTAACAGCTGACAGAGGAGAGAGCGCTATTTTAATTCTTTTAGATCTCAGTGCCGCCTTTGATACTGTGGATCATAATATTTTAATTGAACGTCTTAGAACCTGGGTTGGCATCAGAGACACTGCTCTTAGCTGGTTTTATTCCTACCTTTTAGATAGAACCTTTGCGGTCACCATAGGCAAGCACACATCCTCCAAAGCCCAGATTGCCTGTGGTGTACCGCAGGGTTCAGTTTTAGGCCCGATTTTATTTTCTATTTATATGCTCCCACTTGGTGAGATTTTTAAACGCCACAACGTCTCCTTTCATTGCTACGCGGACGACACACAGATATACCTGCCCCTGAGACCGGATGACCCCAGAAGCCTAGCTGCTGTGTCTGACTGCCTCAGTGATGTAAGTCGTTGGATGGCCCAGAACTTCCTTCAACTAAACAGCTCCAAATCAGAGGTCATACTGTTCGGTCCACTAAGTTCCACCATTGCAATAAAAAATAGCCTCAGTCCCCTCTCCTCAAACATTACTCCCACCGCAAGAAATCTCGGGGTAATGTTTGACTCAGACCTCTCCTTCCAAGTACATATAAATAAAGTTATCCAATCCTGTTTTCTCCAGCTACAAACTATTTCCAAAATCAAACCAATAGTCCCACACCATGACCTGGAAACAATCATCCACTCATTCATATTCAGCCGACTTGACTACTATAATTCACTTCTGTCCGGCATCAGCCAAAAATCACTGTCTCGCCTCCAACTGGTCCAGAATGCAGCAGCTAGGCTTCTCACTGGTTTTAGCAGACAACATCATATCACTCCTATCCTTGCATCCCTCCACTGGCTCCCTGTTTGTTTTAGAATTGATTTTAAGATTTTACTGATCACTTTTAAAGCTCGAATGGGCCTGGCCCCAAGTTATATAGAAGAAATGCTAGTTGACTACGAGCCAGCACGCAGCCTTAGATCCTCGGGCAGAGGGCTCCTGGCTGTTCCAAAGTCGAGGCTTAAATCAAAAGGTGATCGGGCATTTTCCATCAGCGCCCCTCGACTTTGGAACGGCCTGCCCGAGGAGATAAGGCTTGCAGAATCAGTAACATCTTTTAAATCACTTCTTAAAACACATTTTTATAGACTTGCTTTTATGTGATGTCTGTCCCCTTTTTAACCTGAATTTTTATTTTTAATTTTTTAATTTGATCCTGTTTGATAATTAACTTGTTCATACATCTCTCTAATTGTGTTGCTTCTGTTTTAGTGTTTTTATTTGCTTCGTGTATCCTGCTGTTGTGCCCTCTGTCAAAGCACTTTGTAAACTTTGTTTTTAAAGGTGCTATACAAATAAAGTTATTATTTTTATTATTAGAGCAAAATTTACTCTATGGCCAGTGTCAAATTTTCAGAGTTAATTCTACTCAGTTCAGTGTCAAAATTAACAATGAAATGTGTAAAAATATTTAACACTGTGGTGTTTTCACACTGTTAGAGTAATAAGATTACACTTTATAGAGTTTTTTTTTACTCCAAATTTAGTTTAAAATCAACTCTATAATGTGTTAATATGGAAACACTGTAGAATTGCAGGGGTTCCCGAAGTGGGGGTTGAGAGATGATGTTCAGTAAGTTTTAATGTAACTCCTTTAATTGTAATAAGAGGTCAGTATAATTTCTAGGGAGAGCAATTATTCCATGTGTCAATCACCCCAAGATGTACTCATGACTTGACAGAGCTGACTCCTCCCACCAGTACAGCTTCACTGTGATAATCAGGTAAGGCATTGTTCATCCTACAGGTTTGACTAATGGTGTCATAAACATAAAAAGGTCAATAAACGTTGTAAAACAGACACATTAACCTAAATAAACATGAACACAAAACCTCCTTGAACCCCTGTACATAAAATATTACACAATGAGTAAAATGTCTGGTACCCATAATGCAGCGTGGCCTGAAGGCACTAATCATCACTCTGTAGTGTTGAATTTTACACTGCATCTGTGCAGAACTTTACACTGACTTTTAACTCTACTGTTAGAGCTGGTTTACTCCATAGAGCTAAAAATACTCTATCTAGGTTAAAATAATTTGAGTCTGAAATATTGACACTGTATTTTTTTTACTGTGTACTGTTAATAAAAAGGTACATATCGATTAATTCTCCAGTGAAAATGAAGATCTGGAGTTGGTCCCTGAGGGTCTTCAAAGGCAGCTACCACCCCTAATGTGTGCTGTGTGTAATGCTAATGCTAATGCTAATGCTAGGTAGTGTGTGAATTTCGCTACAGAGACCATAAAATGACTTGACCTTTCACCATTAAACACAAATGAACAGTAGACTGTTTCTTATACAGGATGTGAATACATGTCACATCCTGAAAGCCTCTTCACTGGTAGGGGGTGGATGGTAACCATGGTAACCAGGCAGTCTGACCTCTTCCATCCGTGTGGCCACTTTCCTGTTAAATGAAACCACAAAGGTTTCACATGAAGTGAGAATGTAGGTGTTAAGATTTGTCACTGTTTGTCGATGTCGCATTTGGAGCTGAAGGACGATGAGACAAACATCTGTGCTGAGTGAGTACGATCTGTTACCTTCACTGTCCAACACCAGCATCAGTATGAGGGGACGGAGACGACACCGACCGAACAGTTCATTTTGCTTTCTTTATTTTTTCCTTTTATTTATTTATTTTAACAGGAACAATGCACAATATACATTAACCTTAAACAGGACAGGTGTAATGAAGCAGGTTGTAGCACTAGTGCTAATTTCCACCTGTAGTACCTGTTCAGGCTGATGTTATCATTTAGAAAACAGACATTAATACAGCGGTTTCCAACCTTTTTTGGCTCGTGACCCCATTTTAACATCACAAATTTCTGGTGACCCCAGACATTCAAAACAGAGACATTTTTATTTTTGCTAAAATTAATTTCTTTTGATCATGTAATAGTTTGCTATACTATGTTGTAAATAAATGATAATTTTAGATGACATTTAGTCTATATTATGTATATTATTCTGGACAGAGGCAGTAAATCCAGGTGTAGATTACTGCACAAAGGGAGAATTGGATTTCTGTTGGTCAGGATATGTGCAGTCAGTCCAGATGTGATTTACAAGGAGGACAATTAATACTGAACACACAAGAACTCAAACTATGAATTATGAAAGAGCTGCAGCATCTGAAACTGACCACAATGAACATTTGACAGATAAACAGAACCACAGTGCTGCAGTTTCAGCTTCACAGTTTGTCTGGTATGCTTGTGATTGGCTCTGTCAACTCACCATAGATTTCTTATTAGTTGCTAATTTTTATTTATTTATTTATTTATTTTTTAATTTTTAGCAATTACTAGAAATTTCAGGCCACCTCATTTGAATTCCAGGCGACCCCACGTGGGGTCCCGACCCCAAGGTTGAAAAACACTGCATTAATAAAAACTAAAACATACAAAAAGCAGTTTCAAATGCATTTCTATAACTCCATCTATATTAAAAAAATCATTCACATCCAACCATTCACTCTTCTTCATCCCACTGCAGTCCATCTCACACACTCTAAGCATGTTGGCATTACACTAGACATTACATTACAACATTTACACCTTAGAAACATTCTGACTTTGCTGTAAAACTGCATCTGAGAGCAGCTTCAGCAGGAAAAAGTTTAAGTTTGGATGAAGTTGCAGATGTAAAGGTTTTCTCTGAGTGTGTTCATCTGACAGAACCACAAACCTGAGTCTGTTTCTGTCAAATCTACATTTGTAAAAGTCAAAAAGCCAACAACAGTTTTGTTTCTCTTTAGTTCTGATGTTGCTGATGTTCTGCAGAACTGACCAAGGTGAGAAAAGACTCAGAGGTGGAAGAAAAACCACACACACCTCATAACTTATTCTCACAACTTTTTCCTTTTGTTTCCTACATTTTAACACCGATATCTGAGCTGAATTTGGAATTATTTTTATTTAGCATCACTGCGTGTCTTCTTCATGGAATGATTTACATTTACAAAACAATGACATGACCATAAAAACCCGATAACTTAGTATTTGTAATATTCAGTTTACATGATCATTGAAATTTGATCATTGAAAAACCCAGGTTTAGATGCCTCAGTCCATTATTGTATTTCTTTTGGAGCACATACATATGTAGTGATGGTAGAATCAGACTTCCTGTTGTTTTTGCATTTGCTGTACACATCTCTCTTATTGTGTTGTTTCTGTTTTAGTGTCTTTACTTGCATCTTGTATCCTGCTGTTGTGCCGTCTGCTTTGTCTGTCAAAGCACTCTGTAAACTTCGTTTTTGAAGGTGCTATATAAATAAAGCTATTATTATTATTATTATTATTATTATTATTTCCAGATCATTTGGTCTTCTCAGACATGGCAACACCTACTGTCAGAACACTTTGTCAACTTTCTGCTGCTGCGTGATGTTTGTTCTTTTTTTTTTTCCAATCATGTTGCGAATACATCATTTCTGTTTTCTACAGTTTTGTTTTAACATGTTCAGATGTAAAAGAATGACATGAATGAGATAAACAGGAATACAGTTGAGCTCAAAATTATTTATACCCCTGCCTTTTTGTGTGTGATTTTTTTGTTTTTGTGATGAAATGAAGGAGTTTTGTCAACTTTGTTTGTGACTTACAGTATATGTAATACACAAGTGAAGGAATAACAATAAATGATACTTGACGACATTTTTTCAGGAGTTTTTCTATTCATGGATTTTCAAAAAACACCATGTTCATAATTATTCCTGCCCTAGGTTTACTCAGGCCAATGTCTGTTCTTAATAGTCAGTAGAGGAACCTTTGTTCTAGATCCGGGGTCTCAAACATGCGTCCCGGGGGCCAAATGCGGCCCCCCAGAGGTTCTAATCTGGCATGCGGGATGAATTTACAAAGTGCAAAAATTCCACAGTCAAGGCTGTGGAACTCATTTTAGTTGCGGTTCCACATACAGACCAATATGATCTACAGTCAAATAATAACCTACAAAAAACAATGACTCCATATTTTCTTCTCAGTTTGATGAGAAAAAAATAATATTACATTATGTCTATAAATAACGACAACTTCAAATTTTTTGCCTTTGTTTTAGTGCAGAAAATAACAAATTATGAAAATATTTACATTTACAAACTATCCTGTAACAATAAAATGTGAATAACCTGAACAAATATGAACAACCTGAAATGTCTAAAGAAAATTCAGCACAATTTGAACTATTTTCTGCCTGTTCCTCAGTGTTTAGTGTCTTTGTAGATCTGATCCATAATGCACATGGAGAAATGGTAAGTTGAGGAATAATATTGTTAAAATTACACTTATTTTTCTTAAGAAACTTCAGTTTTTTTCAGTTTATTGTCCACCTCTATACTTACATCAAACTAAACTAAGATTTTTTGCTTAATTCAAGATTTTTTTTTCTCTCTTTAACCCCAACTGGTCAAGGCAGACGGCCATCCTCCAGGAGTCTGCGTCTGCTCCAGGTTTCTGCTCTTAAACGGAAGTTTTTCCTCGCCGCTGTCACCAGTCACAAGTGTTTGCTCCTGGAGGATTCTGTTGGGTTTCTGTAAATTGGCTTACAGTCTGGTTTTTGACCAACTCTATATATAAAGTGTCATGAGATAACTTTTTTTGTGATCTGGCATTATATAAATAAAATTTGATTGATTGAGTGATTTAATTGGTTTTCCCCTGTAAGTCGCTTTGGAAAAAAGCGTCTGCCAAATGCATAAACATAAACACAAACCGTGTATGGGTGATGAAATGTACGTCAATTAAAAATGAGTGCATCTGTGGTTTTCTAGGAGCCACTGTTTTAAACTAGAAAAGCACTTGGAGAGCGCAGACCTCTGCCAAGGTAGATCAGTCCCCCCCACCCCCGATCACCACCAAAATTTAATCATTTGTTCCTTGTGCCAGTATCAACATTTACTGAAATTTTCATCCAAATCCATGCATAAATTTTTGAGTTATCTTGCACACGGACAGACGGACGGACAGACAGACAGACCAGCGCCGGCAAAACCATAACCTCCTTGGTGGAAGTAATAAGTTTTAAAAGTGTTGTATGTTGGACCCTCTCTCTTACAGGGAGGGGCAGGTTATTCCAGAGTTTACCTCCTACTACTGACAGTGTGTTTTGTCTAAAAGTGGTGCATACTTCAAAGTTTTATGTTGATATAATCCTCCTTTTTCATGATGCCCTCTGTCTTGATGAGGTTCCTGGTGCCACTAGCAGAAATGCAACCCTATAGCATAATGCTGCCACCACCATACTTGATGGTTGGGACTGTGTTCTTCAGCTTGAATTTCTTCAAGTGTCACTTGTTGATATTCCTTCTCTTGTAAGTCACATAAGTCACAACACTGCAAAAAATCTAAATCTTACCAAGTGTATTTTTCTCATTTCTAGTCCAAATATCTCATCACATTTAAAATAAGACAGAATCACCTAAAGAGGAACTTTTCAGTGAGATATAAGAAATTATTTTTAGACAGTAGATCTGGAAAGTCTGATTTCAAGAAATCTTACCAAGATAATTTTCACTTGTAACATTGGCAGACTTTTTGCTTAACTCAAGATTTTTTTTTTGCTTAATTCAAGCAACAAAAAAAAAAAAAATCTGCCAATGGAACAAGTGAAAATTATCATGGTAAGATTTCTTGAAATAAGATTTTCTAGATCTATTGTGTAAAAATCAGTTCTTATATCTCACTGAAAAGTTAATCTTCAGGTGATTCTTATGTCTTATTTTAAGTGTGATGAGATATTTGGAATAGAAATGAGAAAAATACATTTGGTAAGACTTAGATTTTTTGCAGTGAAACAAATTTGACAAAACTGAATAATTCTGAGCACAACTGTACATACATGAAGACATATTAGGGAGAAATCCAGGTGTGTTAATCTGATTTCTCATAATCAGATTAAACATATCAGATTATATTATTTACATGATTAAATCAATAATCCCATAACTCCAGAAATCAGATAATGGTCAAATTTTTAGTGTGAATGCAAACAGGCTCAGAGACAGACAGAAAAGATTAATCTAACGGTGAAAATCACATGACAAACACAACAAGACTGAAATGGATTTAATCTGTAAAATTAGACATTACAAGAATAAACTGTATTAAAGACACAATAAGTAAAAATATGCAAATCTACAAGATGAAAGTAAGATGCAACAAGATGAAATCCTTTAGGTCTGAATTAGTCTTGATGTAAAATACAAGGTGATTTACTTCAGATACAGTAAAAGTTACTGTACTGAGGTGGTGGAGTATCTGCACTGACCTAGGACACGCAGGAGGACGGTGGTCTGCGATGGTTGGCTCATTTTCACCTCTTGTTTGGGGTCCAGTCCAGCTGAATCCTGACAGGTCTCAGTTCTTTGAAGGCCAGTCCTTGTCTGTGATCTGCGCTGCTGGTGCCAGCACCAGGAGGAACACCACCAGAGAAACCAGGACCACATGTGGGATCGAATGGGGGGACGTGGACGGGTCCTTGTGCGCGTTGAAGTACCTGGACCGAATAGATGACGGAGTTTACTGGTGTGAGTCCGGACTGGGAGAGGCCGGGTCCAGTGCCAATGTCATTGTGACTGGTAAGAGCCGAATGTGGAGTCTCCAGAGCTCTGGAGATGGAAGTAAACGCATCATGGTCAGAGGTTATACTGGTCCATTAGCATTAGCATTAGCATTGTTTTAGAATTTTTAATGGTACATTTCAGTGCCTCAACAACAGACACTTACTGCAAAATTCAACTTCAAATAAACAAAACACTAAAACAAGACGTAACAGAGTTGTTGCATTCAGGTTGAGATGATATAACGGCGACAGTTCAGTCTCAGCTCAAAAAAACAACATGGCTCCTGAACGGGATCTTTACATTTTCACCATCAGAGGAGGTTTATTCGGCCCAAATAACAATTGCACAGTTCATTGAACACTTTCAGTTTCTTTTGAACTGGCTTTTAACCCATAAAGATCCAGGGCTACTTTTGTGGTAGTTCCCAAATGTATTTTTCTCTCTATTTCTGAAGCAAATTATCATCATTTATTCTAATATTATCCTCTGTATTTGACTTTTTCTCAGTAAAAATCAGTTATTTTACTATGTTTAATTCACTGATCATGTAGATGTTCATAAAAAGCCCAAATTAAAGTTGAGGATTATTAT
This sequence comes from Sphaeramia orbicularis, assembly GCF_902148855.1. NCBI lineage: Eukaryota > Metazoa > Chordata > Actinopteri > Kurtiformes > Apogonidae > Sphaeramia > Sphaeramia orbicularis. The sequence goes on along the minus strand of NC_043969.1, from coordinate 49,218,564 downwards.
ATCAAAAACAGAGAAAACTGAAGAAAGTGACTTTTTCAGCAAAATCTCTCATTAACTGAACATAAACCCAGTGTGTCCATCCACTGTCACTGATCCTATTCCATGGGTTTGACTGGGGAATCAATGTTGTAGAAGATGACAGTGTTTCCACGGTAACTACAGAGCCTCTGAACGTCCAAATGGGTCATATCTGAGGACCATGAAAAGATGAAGAACTGTATTTTACACCAATTATTGACATGTATTGATAGGATTAATGGATCAACAGGTATTAAACAGTTTAGATCAGTAGATGGTTTTGGTCGTTGGCGGCTGTTTGGGTCTTCATGGGTTAAATGTGTTTTAATGTGTGGCGTTTATTTATTTTATCCACCAGTTGTGTTTTAGATCTTTTATTCTATTTATTTAATTTATTATCTTATATCTATTTTAATCACTTTTAGTATATTTTCATTCTTAATTTTACTATTTACCATATAATTATCTTTTGTATCTTCCTTCCTGCTGGAGATGCTGGTGGGTGGAGTTTCTGTAAATGTGGAGGTGGTCTCAGATCTCAGATCAGTACTTGTGTGTCCAGGTGGACCGGTGATCCTGCAGAGTCCGGTCTCTGTGATGGAAGGACGTGACGTCATTCTACGCTGCGTAACGAAGACCTCCTCCAACCTGCCCGCTCATTTCTTTAAAGATGGCTCTGCCCTCGGCACTGGGCCTGCCGGTCACATGACCATCCGCCAGGTTTCACCGGGTCATGAGGGCTCGTACAGGTGTGAGGTGGGAGGAGTCGGACAGTCTCCGTCTTCCTGGATGTCTGTCTCAGGTCAGGACGTTTGACTTCTGGACCAACGCTGCCCTCTGACTTTAAGATGATGACTGACCATGACTTCTGTCCCTGAGTTTCTATGTTGAAATTAAACTCATTTTAGTTCAGGTTCCACATACAGACCAAGATGATCTAAAATGGACTGGACCAGAAAAATAATAAGAATTATCTAAAAATAATGGCAAAAATGTACATGATTTTGAGAAACATGAATAAAATGAACAGAAATAAACAAAAATAATTTTTTTTTAAAAAAATCAACAAATATAAAAAAAGAACAATAACAATGAAACAGGCAAAAAAATTAGCAAAAATTTGAGAAGCATCAATAACAAAAAAATAAACAAAAATAAACAAAAGAACACACACACAAAATCAACAAATAAGAACAACTCAAACAATAACAACATCAAAACATGTACAAAAATTTGAGAAACATGAAAGAAAGGAAAGAAAGTAAGGGACTGAAGTGGATCAGAGGATCTAGAACCATGGTTCCCTACGGGTCAAAGCACTACTTTTAAATTATATGTCAATGTATATGACACTAACAAAATTTTCTAAACGTATATTGACATATGAACTCTTTATTTTTATTCTTTCAACAAAATATATTCAGTCACACAGTCAACACGCTCACGGAAGATGAAAAAAACAACAAATATATAATGACTGTATCGACAACTGAAAGGCATATGAGTCGCACAACAAAACAGAGACATTTCATGACAAGTTACCATGACAACTCTTCAGTAAAGGGAAAACACTGCCTCCGAAATGATCATGACTTTTACTATGTACCTAAGATCAGCTTCATTTAACTGTCTCTAAACTCAACCAAACAGGACTTTACACTAAGTTTAATGATATTTTTAAAATCTTATGCTTGGATGAACAGTACCTCACAGTCTTTATTGAAGGCTTAATCTTTGTCTTTGTTTTAGTGAAAAAACAAACAAACATTAAATCATGAAAATATTTACATTTACAAACTATCCTGATACAATAAAATGTGAATAACCTGAACAAATATGAACAACCTGAAATGTCTGAAGAAAATTAAGCACAGTTTTAACTATTTTCTGCCTGTTACTAAGTGTTTAGTGTCTTTGTAGTTTGGTTCCATAATGCACATGTAGAAATGATAAGATGAGGCAGAATATTGTTAAAATTGCACTTACTTTTCTTAAGAAATTTCATTTTTTCAGGTTTATTCACATCTTTTTTGTTTGGATTGTTTATAAAAGTAAGTATTTTCAGAATTTCATGGGGTTTTTTGCACTAAAACACAAACAAAAATTTGGAGCTGTCATTATTTATAGGTTATTATGCTATAATTTTGCTGGTCTTTCAACTTCAACTTTCAACTTTATTTATCCTTAGGAAAGGAAATTCAGTGTGCAGCAGGGATCATAAACACAAAAGCACATACACTAAACACATTCACAGAAACAGCACCACCAGATGCCACACCAATAAAATTACACAGTACAGGACAATACACAATGGAGCCATTCCCTTCCCAACACAAGTAATAAAAAGGTCCAATAGGGCAGTACACAAGTTAACTGCCAAAATGGCCATGAGCATTAAAAATAAATAATCACATAAATTTTTTTTAAAACTGACACATAAAAAAATTCTTGATATCAGCTAAGTGAATTCAGATTGCTAATAGCCACAGGAATAAAGTGTGGCCCACTAGAGATCAAATCAGGCTGAATGTGGAACCTGAAAGACAATGAGTTTGAGATCCCTGTATTACAGGATCAAACACAAATTAATTTGAGCTCCGTTTGAATGTCTGGATTCGCCAGGAATTTGTGATGTTAAAATGGGGTCAAGAGAAAAAAAGGTTGGAACCACTGGATTATTCTGTTCAGTAAAGCTGTATTTAATGGAGTTGAGCTCTACTTCATGTTCATGAGTCTCAGTTAAATGGAACTTCATCATCTGAATGCTAAGCTAATAGCTACATTACTGTCTTTTTGCTAAACTAAACACTGTTTTTACCGTCTTCATTCTAGTCCAACAGAACTTTTCCACCTGAACATTAAACTAAACAGTACTTTACCGTCTTTACACTAAGCTTAACCGTACCTGAACGTCTTACTTGTGTCTTTCTTGCACCAGCCTTCACCTGACAGGTGTGTTTCTGTCAACAGGAAACCCTACAGTGCACCCCTTTAAATCAGCCCCGCCCACTGCTTTGGCTCCACCCCCTGGCTCTGATGACCTCCAGCTCCTGCTCAGACTGTTCTGTCACCTGGTGGTCTTCTGTCCATACTTCATCTCCACTGTGCTCATGGTGTCTTTGTATCGACACAGAGCTACAGGTAACACTGAACCAATCACTGACCCGATCAATCAATACATCAGCCAATCAGGATGGCAGGTCTGGTTCCCTTTAGTTTCAATCCAGATCAGGTCTGTTTGTGTCTTTTACAAAAGCTGTTGACATCTTATTTTGTTGTATGACTTTTTGCTCCAGTTTTATGAGTTTATTTATTTATTCTTTTTTTTTTTTTTTTTTTCTTAACAATTTTTATTTCTCATTTTAACAGTACAGTACAGTCTCCTCAGGTTGAGGAGCAGGAAAAGAGCAAAAGAACAGAAAAACCAACAGATGAAAAGAACAGCCTGTGTTGGTGTCAGAATATTTAAGGTCCTTTAATAGATACATTTGTCTCTGAATGTCAGCCATTTTCCCCAGTTTTTTATAAAGAGATTTTCTTTCAACTTCAGTTTAGATAGATAGATAGATAGATAGATAGATAGATAGATAGATAGATAGATAGATAGATAGATAGATAGATAGATAGATAGATAGATAGATAGATAGATAGATAGATAGATAGATAGATAGATAGATAGATAGATTTACTTTATTAATCCCTTAGGGGAAATTCAGAATACAAATGCGGTCACCGCTCCACAAACACAGCCATACCACATCAACACTGAATAAATAAATAAATGCAGAGTGTAAGTAGCTGTGAATAACTTAGATTAAAAAGACGTAGACTTAAAAGACAAGATGTGTTTTCTACCTAAAACATAAAAATATAAAAGCATAAAAACATAAAATCATAGAAACCCACCCGAGGACAGAAGTGTTCCTGAGCTTCTACCTCCTATACACCCCCACCCAGCTGCTCCTCCTCCTGTCTCTTTATATGTCACTTTATGCACTGATTCTTCTAAATTTCCGAGGTACAGAACAAGACAAGAATTTGGGATTGCATCAAGTCAAGGTTCAAGGTTACTTTATTTATATCCATGGGTAGATTTGTTTTGCAGTCTAGGTGACTGCTTTTGGCATTACAGCAAGACATACACTGAACCTGTCAGACAGGTACATGATCGAGCTTCCAGACAGGACGAAAAATACCCTGTGTTCCACCATTTATCAGTTTAGCAGCATGGATAAGTAAAATAACAGAGTAAATAAATAAGATTAAATAAATAAAAACAAGATGCAATAAAACACAATAAAAACCCAGAGAAGATAAAAACAGTCTGGGATAAAAACCAGGATAAGAACATAAAATTAAAAAATTTGAAGTCACAATAATAATAAATAGAGCAAAGAAATAGAATAAATAACTAAAAAAGTTAATAAAATGAAATGTCCATACACACACCTCACAGAGAGCTGAGTGAACCTTTCCTCAGAAGGGTTGGATATTTGAGCATTTCCAAAACATGTGTGTGTGATCTGAATCCATGTGATTACAAAGTCTCCAACACAGCTGTAGAGTATTCATGTGTTTACTTTTAATTTTAGGTGTGAAGAAATAACAAATTAGATTTTTCCAGTTAAATTCTCTCCATTTAGGTGGTTGTGATGTTGACTGGTGTGTTTCTCACATATCGTTCCATATCCCCTCTGGAATCTCCTCACCAGCTCTCTTTCCCATTTGCTTTTAACATACAATGTTGAGTCATTTCTAGAATCCATCAGGAGTTTATTCTTCCTTATATTTGTGCTTGGGTGCTTCTGTGAAACTGGGTTTATTTTAGTATCTGTCACTTTTCCATCTTTTCAGACCCAATAATTAAAGGTAAATGTTGACATATGTTTCCCAAGATGGACCTAATGATGACCTCAGATAAATGCGAAAAAAAAATTATAGTCTTGCTCTGAGCCATCCCATAATTAATGAATTTTTAATCAAATATTGGGTCCAAAAATAGGACCCAAATATGGACATTAAATCTCCCTAGGTGTCAGAGCATTAGATGTGTAAACATGTGTAAATGCTCTTCTATAGACTCTAAATAAAGACACTGTGTTCAATGTGTCGATCCTAGTGGTTTTTCTAATCCACACATGTGGATTTTTCATCAGTCTCAGTCTCATTCCAGGTTTGATGTGGAACCCATCGTGTCCACTGGTGTTACATACAGAACCTGAACATTTAAACGCATATAAATCGAGAAAGCAGTCATTTTTGTGAAATACTGCCTTGCATAATTAGTTCAATTCCCAAAATGTACCTGTGAGAAAATAAAGAAATATACAAAAAAAAATCGTAGCATGAAATTTTCATGTCCTTTTAACCGTGTTACATGCAGATTTTTTAAATTAAATATAATGTAAAATAATATAAAAATGTGTTTTATCTGAAAAATTTTTCTCTTTTATCTCAGTAAATATTTATTTTTAACCTCCTCAGACCCAGCTATGGGTTTTCTGTCCACATTTGTGGACAAGAGTTTCACAACTTTATACAGAAAAAAAAACAAAACAAAACTGTCCACCACAAAGGATATTCCATAAAAATTTTAAAAACGGCATCTGAAAAAAATGATGCATCATGATGTTTCCAATATAGGCACTTATTTAAAAAAAAACAAAAAAAGCTTGTACTTTGCTGACATTTCCTGGGTCTTAGGAGGTTAAAATAGACCCAAAGTGCTTCCCAACCTGCTTCATAACACTCGTCTACATCTGGTGTGAATTTTTAGCCCCTCTGTCCTGTTTTTAGGACCAGTTTCACAGAAGCACCCACTTCTGTATTTTGTAATTTTTTTTAAATTTTATTTTGTTATTCTTGAACCTATGATTATTTTGTGGATAAATGTGGTCATGTGAGTCCCAGTCTTTGTGAGTCTTACAGTGTACGTTTGATACTATTTCTAACTTGAACATGATTTTATTATCCTTTTATTATTGTTTTATGTTTGCTTATAGTTCCTAAAATTCATCAAAATACCAGTTACATGAGCTCAGTCAGATCATCCACATTCATCCTCTGATTGAATCACTGCAGGAAAACAGCACCCCGTCTCCATGGCGATGGCGGCACTGCCCACCCAGGCCGAGAGGGGATTGGATGAAGACGATGACATCATCCGTGTCACCACTGAGCATCAATTCTGAACAGAAAAAAGACTAAAGTCACCGCTTTGAGCTTTGTTTCTTTAGTGTTAATGACTATTTTAAATAAAGTTTTGAAAAGGCATTTCTCCACTGACTTCAGATGATTGACAGACTTCAGAAAAACAGTCCATATCCTTCAGCTTCTATGGGTTCATGTTTCAGAATGTAATAAAAACTCACCTGGTCCTCTCGGCCTTCTAAAGTTGTTTAACTCTGTCCTGAAGGCCCACCACTGTGTTCCCGTCAGGTGGAGGTCTGGACTTCGACCCGGTTCTGGAACAGCTTGATTCTCCTGTTTCAGTCGTTCTGTTGTAGATTTACTGGGATCATCAACCGGTTTTCCGTGACCCAGTTTGACCCGGGTCGCCTCAGTGTTGCAGGACCAGACCATCAGAACCTCCACCAGCCTGTGGATGGTCAGAATGAAGTGTTTGTGCTGATGTTTGGTTCTGGTCCAGATGTGGCGCTGTGGATTATGGTCCAACATCTCCACTTCATCTGGACATTGTCCCACAAGTCTAACGGTTTGTTCAGATGTGTCTTTGTGAACCTAAGTCCTCCTGCCATGGTCTATTGAGAGAAGACACTCTGACCTGGTGACCCTTCCAAACAGGTCGTGCTCAGTCAGTGTTTTACAATATTATAATTTGTTAACTCAGGTTGAAGATAGACGTAGCTCCAAAGATCATGACAGGGAAAGCACATGGAAGTCCCAGGATGCTCTGTCCTACATAATCCTATTATAAGACTGTACTAGTGCTTTGTAAATACAGAAATTATTCATTCATTCATTTTCTGAACCCCCTTTATCCTCACTAGGGTCACAGGGTTCGCTGGAGCCTATCCCAGCTACTTACAGGCGAAGGCTGTAAATCAGTGTTTTTCAACCTTGGGGTCGGGTCCCACATGGGGTCGCCTGGAATTCACATGAGGTCACCTGAAATGCCTAGTAATTGATAAAAAAAAAAAAAAAAACGTACTAATAAAAAAATATATAATGAGTTGACAGAGACAATCCCAATGCATAAAAGACAATCTGTGGTTGTGAAATTGAAGTACTGTGGTTCTGTTTTATACATATTACGACTGACAGGTATATTTTTCGGACAATGGAACAGAAACATTTCATGACAAGTTACCATGACAACTCTTCAGTAAAGGGAAAACACTGCCTCCGAAATGATCATGATTTTTACTATGTGCCTAAGATCAGCTTCATTTAACTGTCTCTAAGCTAAACCAAACAGTAGTTTACACTAAGTTTAATGATATTTTAAAATCTTATGCTTGGATGAACAGTACTTCACAGTCTTTATTGAAGGCTTAATGATATTTTACCATCAACTTAAACAGTTATTTACTGTTATTCCAGTGTTTTTCGACTTTAGGGTCAGGACCCCACGTTGGGTCACTGGAAATTTCTTTTTTAAATCTGTAATTGATTAAAAAAAGAAAAAATTCCTAAAAAATATATATATGTTGAGTTGACAGAGCCAATCCCAATCCATAAAAGACAAACTGTGAGTGTGAAACTGCAGCACTGTGGTTCTGTTTATCTGTCAAATGTTCATTGTGGTCAGTTTCAGATGCTGCAGCTCTTTCATAATTCATAGTTTGAGTTCTTGTTTGTTCAGTTTTAATTGTCAGCCTTGTGAATCACAGCTGGACTGACTGTACATATCCTGACCAAGGAAAATCCAATTCTCCCTTTGTGCAGTAATCTACACCTGGATTTACTGCCTCTGTCCACAATAATATACATTATATAGACTAAATGTCCTCTAAAAATAATGTTTATTTGCAACATAGTATAGCAAACTATTACATGATCAAAAACAAATTAATTTTAGCAAAAAAAAAAGTCTGTGTTTTGAATGTCTGGGGTCGCCAGAAATTTGGGATGTTAAAATTTGGTCACGAGATAAAAAAGGTTGGAAACCACTGCTGTAAATAAATAAATTAATTAACACAAATAGTCGTTCTCTGTGAACATCTTGTCTAGGCTTGTGGTGGAGCATCATGACACGCTGGCAGGTGGTTATTTAAAGGCCTAATTGTGTATAAGTTGTGGGTATAAATTTTGGAAAAAGTTCAGGGCCTTTTTTTTAGTCCCAGTCCGTCCCTGACGTCAAGTCTTTTTCAGTAGAGTCCTAATGTCCTTTAATATGGGTTCTGTTACTACTTTCACCTCAGGTCATGATCATATGGACTCGCCTGTCATATTTTAATTTGAACACCAGATGGCAGTATTAGTAATATTATAGTACTGTTATTATATTATATTATATTATATTATATTATATTGTATTATTAGTATTATTTCGGTGAGGTCTCAGGCAGTGAACACTATGATGAAGCACTGGGCCAGAAAGCATCGGTGATAACATAATTTTTTTAATTGGGTAAATGTCATATCCACTGTGGAAAATGGAGAAAATGGAGTTGTTCTCCAGCTGTTCTCTTGTATATTCATGGGTTTTGTCATTTTAGTTGCATATCAGCCAACACAGTGGACACTTATGCACCATCCCAAACACTGCAATTTGTACCATTATTGTAACTTCGCTGTTCTTGATAAACCTGATCTGCAGGGACATGTTTGAGTGTAAATCAATTGCTTATGGTTATTAGACTGCAAATAATAGTTTTCTTAAACAAAAAGATTTTTTTTTGCATAATATCTCCATGAAGTGAGTAATAACTAGTATTAAAGTATGTTAAAATGTGAGAAAACATCAGATTAGCTGCATTAAAAATGTTTTATTTCATAGTTTTCACACATTATATCACTTTCTGATATTGTGTTGTAAATACACGTTTCTTTGCTTCAAAAATTAAACACATGGTGTCCAGCTGAGTGGACATGTAACTCCATGAAAAACAGGTTCATCTAAAAAAATTCAATCACATTGTTTTTTCATGCCTAGAGAGGAATGAAAACACTCAGGAAAAAAATCTTGACTAAGGTTATCATAATTCGTGCATGAAAGGATTAAACATTAAAATGCCTTTATTAACATGGCACAGTCATATCTAGACCCAAAAACACTTCTACACGTTTCGGCTTCCAGCCTTCATCCAGGAAGTCTTTGTTTAAAGAGAGTGCCTTGGATTTTTCTTCCAGTTTGATATCTACTTTATGAATCCTTTTTTCCAGAGAGCACCTCAAACAAACTCTTTTTTTGGTCCAAGAAGCATTCCTTCCCAGGAATTTTTTGAACATTTTAATATTATCAGTTTAACTTTGAACATTTATATTGTGGCGAGGACTTGCTGGTCTTAGAAGTGGAAGTTTCAGGATGTGACGACTTTTATTATATTACGAACAGTCAAATGAATTGATCATTATGTTCTACTTGGGTTATAATGTTTTATTTTTAATGTGTTTTTATTTTAATATGTAAACACAACTGAGAAGTGTGGTAGTAATCTGTGTGAAGTCTAATATTTATACTGATTGAAGTTTTGTTTTTTAAAACGTATTTAGAGTTTTCGGGTTTAAATCGGTTTTCTCAGTTTACTTCGTTAACCGAGTCCGATTCTGAAATAACCCAAAATAAATGTTATTTACTATAAAACACGGTTTGTTTCTGATTATAGTTGTGTATTCATTCCAACACATTGTGAAATGGTAAAAGTTCAGCCAACATTTACTGCTGAATCACAGTATAACCATGAAAAAACCAACACTACAGCCATAAAAACCTGCCATTACAGCCAAGGATCCAGAAAAACTCAGCAGAAAAACCCAGAAAACAGCAGATTGAACATTCAGGCCTTTATTTACAGCATCAACACAACAGCATAGATAATAAACACAAAAGAGGTAGAGTGATGAAGATCAAACTTTCACATACAGGTTTTTTTTTATGCCAATAGTGTATGATAGTCTTCAATTCATCATATTTAGGCCCAAGTACCAGGACTCAGTATTTTAATACTACTACTACTAAAGTGAATTTCTGTAGTGCTTTTCAAGGCACCTAAAGTGCTTTACATCATCACCTCTGCCAGGAGGTATTGTGGTCACTTTGCTTTGTGTGTTTGCATGCGTGCGTGTTAGTAAGATAACTCAAAAAGTTAAGGACAGATTTTCAGGAAATTTTCAGGAAATGTTGATACTGGCACAAGGAAGAAATGATTACATTTTGACGGTGATCGGGGGGGGGATAAAATAACCCCCCCCCCCCCCTTGAATTTACTCTGAATATCTACATGATCGGTGAAGACAGATGATAATATTATAATAAATGCTGATAAATCACTTAGAAAACTTCAAATGAACAGAAAAGTCAGAAGAAGAATTAAGGGCTTCAGGTGGATTCTTTTCTGTTTCTTCTTTCTCTCTTTTTTAAAATCTCATTAAGCAGGTTTTAAATTTGGTGCCAGTCTGAGTCCAGGGGTCGGTTCTGTCAGACGAGGTCCGGTTTTAACAGCTGCAAACCTTCAAAAACCAAAACCACAAAATAAAACCAAAACTGACCCAATAAAAATCCATAAAACAACAAAAGACACTGGTGGTTGGTTTAAGGCAGGAGAGAGGACCCATGGTCCACTATGGTCCACTACAGTCCACTATGGCCCAGTAGGGTCCACTACAGTCCAGTATGGTCCACTTCGGTCCAATATGGTCCAGTAACTGACACTTACTACTGTAATCATTTGGCAAAAACAGCTGGTTCAGACACAAATCTGTTAAAAACCTGCACAAAAAGGTCTATAAAAAGTGAAAATGTAGACACAACACTTTGCCCCTCCTACTCACTGATACCCTGCCTACACAGGGTTTAATTCATTTAGTCTTCACTTTCACAATCCTTTTAAAAACTTTTTAAAAATTTGTAATTTGTAAAAAAATTTGAAAATCATACACGTAAAACATAAAGAAACAGGTGAATAGTGTCCTAGAGATCAGTTGGATAGACGGAAATCCTGGTAAATGTATTTATGTATATATGCATATACCCCCACCATATAAAAATAGGACCAGTGACCCTGTATGTCAGCATCATGTTCAATCAGAATCAACACCAAGCAGAATGTGTGAGGTCAGATCAGTAGAAATACTCTGATAGTCTTTGGACCAATCTGAGGACAAAACATCTGAATAAAGTCATGATGAGGACGAGCAGCAGCAGCAGAAGAAGAAGAACAGAAGAACCGACAGAAGAATCAGCCCAGTGTGTCCTCTGACCTGGACGTGTCCATCTGAGGAGGAGACAGACCAATCAGCTGTTTGACCAATGAAAAACACAAACCCACACGTCTGGAAACTACCCAACACTTCATCAGAAACAATTCAACTGAGCATCTAAAGGCACGTTTCCACAGCAGAACTTTTATCATCTACTCTGGATTCGGAAAAACCTTGGTGTTTACACCCAAAAAAAACCAACAGCCTTTCATTCAACCCAAACTTTCCCTGAAAAAAGTGAAGAACGCTGATTGGTGGAACACACTTCATTCATCAAACATGCGTTTCCACCTCAGGAACGTCCTGGTGCAAGTGGGGGGGGGGGGGGGGGGGGGGGGGTTAGAGGAACGTCCCTCTGACTCAGTCGTTACATGACCAATTTTAACCTGCGGTGGGAAACGCGCCTTAAGTGTGTTCTTCTGCACAAAGCCCCACCCTCAACAAATCCAGGGAAACTGAAAAGTCCCACCCCCTATAGGAAGATTTTTTTCAGGCAAAATTTGGGGTCGAAGGAAAGTTTTTTAATCCTGTAATTTTGAGCCAAGGTTTTTCCAAATCCAAGGATGGACAAGGGGCTGACGTGAGCCCTCACAGCTCAAACAGCGGCTGAATGAACAGGTCCGGTACTTCTGGTTAAAATCAAATATTCACTCAGGTATCACACGCAGACTGAGTCCTGCAGAGGCCTCTGGTTCTGGGGGGGTTATAACTGTACGTTTCTAACTGAACTCACCCTTAACTGTCAGCTGGTTGGAATGGTGTGAAGGTTTTTGTCTTATTGCCTCCTGCCACCTCGTATCCGACAACACACTTATACGTCCCGGTGTCGCTGAGTGAGACGTTCCTCAGAAACACTGAAACCTCTCCGTTCTCCATCCGTGGGTCTTTCAGACCAACTCGGTCTTTACAACTGGGAAGCTGGTACAAATCTCGGGGCTGGCCCTCACGGTAGAAGAAGCAGTTGCCGGCATCCTCTTTGACCACCTTCATCATCAGGATGGAGACAGCTTCAGGACAGCGACACGATAGTAGAGCCGTTTGTCCAGGACGTGCCATAATCTCTAGAAACACAGAAAACATTCCCTGAGTATTTGGACAGATGTGGGCTTCTCTCATCTGTCCATTACTGATGTGTGATTTCATGAATATTTCTCTACAGGGGTATGAGTGCAGCCCAGTGTCTGAAGACCATCAGAAAAAACTGAAGACCATCAGAAACAACCAGAAAGACATTGAATAAGATCTTTTTTTTGGCATTCAAACACTTTTTTTCTTTGATTGAAAGGGTTTCTTTTTTCATTGAAGTGAAGTTGTTTTTGACTGAAAAAAAGTCTGTTGGCTAAGGCACCTTTTCTTCTGATTGAATAATAAAGAAACAAATCTACCTTCATAGGAGAACCTGAGTGTTAACCCGTTGTCAACTGAGTAATAGTCCAGCATTAGCACGTACAAAGCGAACCAGTCTGCAAACAGCTATAGAGCATCACCACATAACATCACTCAGCATTCAAGTATTAATGTATGAAGCAGTAGGTGAGCAGTAAACTATGTCAATGTTAATAAGAACATAAATAAAAGACTTGAAGTTGACATACTACCAAACGAATGCTATCGCCCAAATGCTAACAGCTAGTCACAGCCAGCGACAACTGCCGATTTTATGAGCAAACACGACGCAACGGACCCGCCTCAAACTCACCCTCAGATGCGGAGAAAATGATACCCCAATAAAGGCAAAACAATCCGAAAGTTACAAAAACTTGATCATGTCTGCGCTCTGCATCACTCAGCAACAACGGCTAGCATTAGCGTACTAGCGGCTTGGGGCAGAAAGTCAGCTCTCGTTTGCTGTGACCTGACACCGCCTCCATGCAGGAACCACGTCCGGATACACGTTTGTCAGCTTCATGCTCATTGGTTGACCGATCCATGTGACTACTACTTCTTTATCTTGTAACGGCGGCTACAAACATGAATTGTGCATTTCCGCCACCCTCTGGACATGAATGATCTCAACACGATTTACAGGCTATAATAATACACATTAATATGGAAAAACAAAACAAAAAAAAACCCAAACATATTTACCTCCTCATATTCTATTGCTAATTTTGTTGTTTTTAAATACTATAACAGAAACTTAATGGCTTTATCTCCAGATGATTTGTTTAAAATATCTTTTATGTTGAAAGTTCCTCTTATTTCCCCTGTTTTTCCTCTTCATGTTATTTCTTGCTCTTTAATATTTTATACATTTCATAATTACATGCTCAACAGTTTCTGGGACATTACATCTATCACAGTTTCCTGTTCCATGCTTTCTTATTACAAATAAAGTCTTATTTAGACCTGCATGTCCTAATCTGAGTCTTGTAATTAATGTCTCTTCTCTTCTGCATCTGCTACCACAGCGCCTCAAGTCAACGTTTGGACAAACAATAAAAAGCTCTCCTCTTTTACTTCCTTTATTCTATTTATCTTGCCACAGCTTCGTAATTTCCTTCTTAATAATTAAATTTACTCTGTACCAATATTTTGTCCGATTTTTAGGCTTTCTTAGCATATTTATCTGCCAGCTCATTTCCTACTATTCCCACATGAACTGGCTCCATATGATGACATACTTCCACACCGTTTATCATACATGTGCACACAGCTGAGTCAGACTGAAACGGAATAAAACTGTCCAAACGGAATCTTTGAATTGAAACTAATGCTTCCCTCTAAACTAGGTTGTTGTTCATTTGCTTGGTTTCTTAATCTTCTCAATAATAAACTTAAAAAAAAAAAATCGTTTTACATTCTTTTATTCATAGTGTTTATTTCTTTCCGTTTCAACTCTGTGCTACACAGTGTTCTGTTGTGGGAGGACTAATAGTTTTCGTTTGTGCCTTACAGAACATGACAGTAGATTTCTGTGAATAATCAGAACAGTAGACCTGACCCTCAGAGCACCTACCCCTGGCCTGGCCTCGTGTCCTTGGCTCCAGTCTGATCCAATCATGGCAGAGGACCCCGGAGCGCCTCCTGGTGGTTGGTTACTGGTAGTTTCGTTTCATGGCCTAGACTCGTTTCTCTGTGTAGAATCCAGATCTTCATATATTCCAGTTCTCTTTATAATCCAGGTCTTCATTTGACGCAGATCTCCATGTTTCCTCCATATTCACACATTTCCCGTCAGCCTCTGGTGCATTCACTCTGTCTTCCTCGCGGATCATCTGCGCTGTTTACATCGTGGCGGTAAACGTTAAAACCCGTAGTTTCTCCAACAGATGTTTTGGGTAAATGTAGTCGGATCGTTGGTCATTTTGTGTGTTTTAGTTCTTAGTTGTATTTCTTGTTCTTACAAGAAATACAACGCACCTCACGTCGGTGAGAAAAATGGAGACACTCTCTACTTCGCTGAGTCTTTCACTGGCAGTACGCCAAGGGTGCTGTCTGTAAATGTTCTGCGTGTGACGTCACAGGTTGCGAACGCTTTTCTTGGCAGTGGTTCAGAAGGGTGGAGCTGTACCGGAAGGTTGGAACTGGTCCATGTATTCCTCCCGCCCCCACCCTCTCAGTTCAAGCGCACTTCATGGGCGGAGCCAACAATGTATGGATGACAGAAGAGTTTCTGTTGGTGGGTTTGGCCTCGCTCCAGCTCCGCCTACAGCTTCCATGTTCAACCCACTTCTCCTGTGTCATGTTACTGGGAATAAGTGATAGAGCAAGGTGAAAAAAACTCATCTTATTTTTTTTTTGCTTCAAAAGAGAAGAACAGAAAGGAATAAAATAGATCTTTTGATGATCAATGAAAGAGAATGCTCTGACGCAAAATTAATATCTGAAGAAATTCACAGATTTTATTCTAATTTATACTCATGAATCTACTCATACAGGAGTAGATTTATTTTCTTTTTTCAGAGAGAATTAAACAAAATTGACTTGACATTTAAAACATTATGTGATTCTGAGATCCAAATGAAAGAATTGGATGCAGCTATAAAGCAAATGTCAACAGGAGAGTCACCTGGTCAAAATGGTTTGACCTCAAATTTTTACAAGTTTTTCTGGGAAGATTTAAAACAACTATTATTTAATGCTCTGAAGGAATGCATTGAAAAGAATGATTTATGCCGACTTTGAAACAAAGTGTCATTACTCTATTGCCAACCTGGTAAAGACAAAAGGTACATTGAAAAATTTGAGAACAATAACTTATTAAATGTTGATTACAAATTGTTTACTCTAATTTTTGCTAATCGGTTGAAAACAAACAACAGATTGTAAGTGAAACTCAATCAGGATTTATTAGAGACAGGTCTATACATAATAATATTAGGTTGGTTCTAGATTTAATAGACTATAATTATTTGCTAGAAGATAAAGGATTTATTTTATTTTTTGATTTTTTACAAAGCCTTTGACTGTCGAGCATTCTTTTATTATGAAATCCTTAGAGTATTTTGGCTTTGGTGAAAAGTTTATTAAAGTAATTAATTTGATGTATAAGGATATTAATAGTTCTGTCTCACTCCCTCAAGGAACTACTAGGAGATTTACAGTTAAAAGAGGAATCCGACAAGGCTGCTCCTGCTCTCCTTTATTATTTATTTGAGTTGCAGAATTATTAGCTATTTTTCTTAAAAACAGCCCAGACATTGAGCCTTTAAATGTATTAGGTCATTATTTGACCATAACTCAGTTGGCTGATGATACCACACTCTTCCTCAAAAGGGCAGAGCAGATCTCTTTAGTAACTGATAAAATAAGTGATTTTTCTGAAGCGTCTGGATTATATTTAAACTTAAAAAAAATGTGAGTTAATTTTACACCAACTGAGCTCTTCCTACTGCTGTCTAGATGTTTTACCCACAGATTTTTTCAAAAAAGTTTCACATGTCATGGCATCTGACCTGTTAGAGATTGTAAACGTGTCTCTAAGCTCAGGAGTCTTCCCACAGACCCTGAAAACAGCTGTTATTAAGCCGCTCCTGAAAAAGAATAATCTAGAACAACTACAGGCCCATATCAAATCTGCCTTTTTTAGATAAAATCATTGAAAAGGCTCCAGTGTCCCAACAGCTGAATTACTTCTTAACAGTCAACAGCTGCTTTAACGTCTTTCAGTCAGGTTTTAGACCACATCACAGCACTGAGACAGCTCTGCTCAAAGTATCTAATGACATTTGCTTTAACACAGATCATGGCAGATCTTCAGTTTTAGTGTTACTGGACCTCAGTGCTGCATTCAACAGTCTACCATGATATATTACTTGATCGACTGGAAAATTGGGTGGGACTATCTGGCACAGTTCTTGATTGGTTTGCATCCTACTTAAAGGGCAGGGATTATTTTGTGTCAATAGGTAACTTTAAATCTGAGCAGACCAAAATTACATGTGGAGTCCCCCAAGGCTCCATCCTGGGGCCCCTTCTGTTCAACATCTACATGCTTCCACTGGCTCAGATCATAGAAAAAAAACAAAATAGATTACCATAACTATGCAGATGACACACAGCTCTACATTTCAATGTCCCCAGGTGACCATAGCCCCATACAAGCACTGGGTAAATGCATGGAGCAGATATCTGAATGGATGGGCCATAACTTTCTTCAGTTAAACAGAAAAAAAACGGAGGTAGTCATTTTTGGACCCAAGGAGGAGCGTCTTAAAATCAGCATGCAGCTCCAGTCACTTCAGTTAAAAACCTCAGACCAGGCCAGGAATCTGGGTGTTGTCATGGATTCAGACCTGAATTTTAAAAACCACGTACAAACAATTACAAAGTCAGCTTACTATCACATCAAGAACATTTCTAGGATTAAAGGACTGATGTCGCAGCAGGACCTTGAAAAACTTGTCCATGCATTTATCTGTAGTTGAGTTGACTACTGTAACAGTATCTGCTCTGGTCTGCCAAAAAGTCCATCAGACGACTGCAGCTGATCCAGAATGCTGCTGCTCGAGTCCTCACTAAGACCAAGAGAGTGGACCACATCAGTCCAGTTCTGAGGTCTCTACACTGGACCACATCAGTCCAGTTCTGAGGTCTCTACACTGGCTCCCTGTCTCTCAGAGAATAGACTTTAAAATTCTCTTACTAACATATAAAGCACTGAATGGTTTAGGCCCAAAATACATCAGAGACCTTCTAGTCCAGTATGAACCATCCAGGCCACTCAGGTCATCTGGTGCAGGTCTGCTCTGGGTTCCAAAAGTCAGAACTAAACATGGAGAATCAGCGTTCAGTTTCTATGCTCTGTATATCTGGAACAAACTACCAGAAAATATCAGGTCTGCTGAGAGTCTGAGTTCTTTTAAGTCCAGGTTAAAGACTCACCTGTTCACTGCTGCCTTTGACTAAAAGGCTTTTGACTTTTTAAACTTTATATTCTCTTTGAAACTCTGCACTGCAACTCTTACTTTAATATGTGTGTTTTTATTTTTATTTTATTCTATTTATTTTATTTTTTTATTTTATGTGTTGTTTTCTCACTTGCTGTTTTAATCACCTTTTACATGTTTCTTTTATAATGTTTTAAATGTGTTTCTTTTTTTTTCTTTTATTTCAATGTCCTGTGTGAAGCACCTTGAATTGTCTTGTTGCTGAAATGTGCTATACAAATAAACTTGCCTTACCTTGATAAATGATTATCAACCAATTGACTTGTATGGAATCCCAGTGAAAAATGAAGTGAAATATTTAGGAGTGACCATTACAAAGGATTATAAAACCAGAGAAGAATTAAATATTATGTCTGTCATAAAGAAAAGTAAATCTAAATTGAATTCCTGGTTACAAAGAGATATATCAATTTTTGGTAGGATTTTGATTACTAACATTGAAGCACTCTCTAGATTTACATATCCAGCTTTCTCTTTACCCATTCCTGATCATTTAATTCAATTAATTAATCAAATAAATTTAAATTTTATTTGGAAAAAAAAAGCATCATTATTTTAGAAAAGGGGATGTGGTAAAATCATTAGATGAAGGAGGTCTAAATGTGATTGACTATGAAGCAGTGAATAGCATGATCAAACTCAAATGGTTGCAACAGTTATTTAAAAAATGTGGATGTTTTTTGGTTCATATTCCTTCTAAAATATTTGAGAAATGTGGTGGAATAGATTTTCTGTTAAGATGTGATTTTTGTATTACCAAGTTACCAGTGAAGTTGTCCAAGGTCCTCCTGTATTGGAAATTAATTTATAATCATAATTTTACTCCACATTCTGTTCCTATATGGAATAATGGATGGATCTTGTCCAGAAGAAAATCTTTGTTTTATAAGGACTGGGTGGAGGCAGGGATACGGTCTATTCTGCATTTAATGGATCATAGAGGGAATTTCTGGAATATGATGTTTTGTTCACAAATTTAATATAAGTGGAGTAAAAAAACATGACTCAGTGGTGATCAAAGCGATTCCACAAGGCATAGCCAGCATGGTCAAAGGAATGTTATTTTATGACAACAGAATACTCAGGATCTCGTCACTCTTTATAGATGATGTTAATTTTATGGGAGAAAAATGTATAAACAAATTCTTGCGTGGTGCCCTTACATGTAAACTTTTCCCCTTACCATTAAAACGGAAAAATGCATTAAAAGATTATCCTAAAGAATTTTAATCAGGGTTAGAACCAAATACCTGACTCTACCCATACCCCCAAAAGCCAAAGAAAACTCATTTTAAAACACTAAATGATATTTATCCTTGCAATGACTTTATGAGACAAAGATTTAATATTGAGAAAATAATTGTTTTTTTTTTTTGTGAATTTGAAATCGAATCTTTAGAACATTTATTTTTTGACTGCCCATACACCAGGACATTTTGGACAGCATTTCAAGAATGGACATCTGAGAAGGACACTCAATCGCCCAAACTGGAATACAAAGACATTAAATTTGGAGTTATAATGGAAAACAGAAAAAAAGAAATGATGTATAACACTTTGGTTATTATGGCCAAACAATTTATACACAGATGCAGATTTATGAAAACCCCCCCCACTGTTCGTAATTTACAAGAATGAAATAACAAACTTCAAAAAGACACTGAGACATGTGAAAACCAAACGAGCCTTGATTGTTTATGAAAATTTGAATGTATTAATTTGTGATTAGACCTCTGACTTTATTTTGATATTTATTTTATTTTATTTTATGATGTTCTTACTAATATTGTTCTTTTAAGTTTGATGTTGTTGCTCAGTCTGGGAAAAATAAGTCTTTTTCTATTAAATTGATTGATTGAATAACCAGATTTTGATTAATAAAGTTGGGAAAAAAAAAAACTTAACTACAAATGAATAAAAAAAGGAAATCAATGGAGAGATACAATATGAAAAAAAAAACAAAAACAAAAACTGGGGAGTAAGTTGACAGTCTATTGTTTTTTGAAAATGAACTGTGTCCCATAAGTAACTAGAAGCACTCGGAGAGCGCAGACCTCCGCCAAGGCTGATCAGTGGCCCCCCCTGTGGGCCCCCCCAAGCCAAGGAGGTTATGTTTTTGCCAGGGTTTGTTTGTTTGTTTGTTTGTTTGTTTGTCTGTCCGTTAGTGTGCAACATAACTCAAAAAGTTATGGACAGATTTTGATGAAATTTTCAGGGTTTGTTGGAAATGGGCCCCCCCGTGGGCCCCCCCCACCCCCGATCACCACCAAAATTTAATCATTTCTTCCTTATCCCATTTCCAAATTTACTACAAATCAGTTCAGTTCTTTCAACAAACCCAAATGTGTGCAAACTCTCTTCAAACTCCTTAGACTCATGTGTTGATGGAGGACAGACTAATGAAAGCAGAACTTCACAAAATGTTCACAGTTCTACATTAATGAGTAGGTACAACTTCTCATTATATTATGACTTTATTCTCGTTAATTAACGACTTTATTCTCGTTAAATAATGAGTTTTTTAAAACTATGACTTTATTCTCGTTAAATAGAATTTTTTTTTAACTACGACTTTATTCTCGTAGTGACAAGTGTTTTTGTTTTGTTTTTTTCTTATGTGGCCCTAACACGTCGTCGTACTGTTGCATCTCTGCTCCTTTTCTTTAATTTAAAATGCCTGATTATTTGCACTGGATTGTATTTGATTGTATTTTTGTTCTTGCGCTACATATCCCCATGATTTTTGTACTTTATTTTTATTTATGTTCATTTGTATTACTATGTTATTATCCTCATTGAGAGTTTATATTTTTTCACAAGTTCAATTTAAAAAAAAAATTAAAAAATTAAAAAAAAAAAAAAAAAACAGGAGTGGCTGGCCGTTGTGCTGTTTCCGCCTTCACTGAGCACAACTCACAGCTGTTATTGATTTCACTACTACACCCAGCAGGTCTCCGCCATGTTGGATTGAAGGCGGTCCACAATAAAACACCACCGTTTTCCTCTAATTTCTGTGTTTTCTGCTCTTTACAACCGTCAAACGACTTATGCTGATGGCAGGTGGACGTGACTCACTTATTTACACGTAAATATCAGTGTACGTGGAAGTCCGTGGCCACACCGCCGCTGAGCTCATCCCACAGACTGGACTGGACAACAGGAGCAGACAGAGTCAAGTCAACATAAGCACTGAGAACTGACTTATAAGCAAAATCATCTTTTTTTGGATTGCCACTTACTGTCTTTTGCTCTCAAATCTTTTCTATTTGATCGATGAATGAGGAAACAAATGTCTCTCCACAAATAAACCCTCCTTCCCTTGTTTTATGAACGAATTTCAACTGTATTATAGCTCTATTACTACTTGAGGAAACTGGAAAACTGCTAGAGTTATCAGCCAACACATATCAAATCTGTTTTTATTTTGACCTATTTGCTCCTTTTGATGTTTGTGATGTGGAATATTTAATACTGCGCCCCTTTGCGGATTGTTAATCCTTAACGAGTGTTTGTATTATGTTTTGTATAAGAAAAAGAAAAAAAAAAAATCACACTTCCTTAGATTTAAGATTTATCCTATACTCTGAGACTTCATAGAATAGAATAGAATAGAATAGAATAGAAGTTTATTGTCACTGTTCAGCGGTTGCACACTTCTGTATCTACAGTATAGAAATTAAAAGATCTATATGAAAATATCACAGACTTGAGTGCCAGGTATTTCAGTGTTGAGAATGACACTATGTTGTCAAAAGTATTGGGACAGCTCTCTAGGTCATTAAATAAAGGTGTTCTGATCATTTCCACGTCAAGGTTATTATCGTTAACGAAAACTAACGAAATGACAAAAACTAGAATTGAAAAAAATATTTTCGTTAACTGAAATAAATAAAAACTATAATTAAAAGAAAATAAACGATCACTAACTGAAACTGTATTGTGTGTTTACAAAACTAACTAAAACTTATGAAAATTATGGATAAAATTCCCTTCGTTTTCGTCTTTGTAAATGTCGGATTGAAACGAAAGCGATTTATTTCGCTCTGTTAGTTTCTCTGCAGTCACCATATGACACTTAGGTCCGTCACTTGTGGTTTCCAGTCTTCTGGTTCCCACTCTGCCTGGAAACATGCAGACTAAAACTGGGAGAAAGCAGCACAGTCCTGTCTGGGATTTATGGGAATACGACGGAGAAGAAAAGATATATATGTAATATTAAACTAAAACTAAGCATTTAGAAAAAATGAAAACTAATAAAAACTAGCAAACCTGCTCTAAAAACGAATTAAAACTAACTGAATTAGAGAAAAAAAAGCCAAAACTAAACTATTGTAATAGCCCTGAAGTTGAGGACACCCGAGACAGAGTGTAATTCCACTGGACTCAGGCTTTCCACAGGGTTAGGGTTAGGCTTTCCACAGGGACTAAACAGTCTGGAACACAAGCTGCTGTTACTTCCACACACCGCGTCTCTTTCCTTTTTGTCTCCCACACTCTCTGCGCATGCGCGCGCACAGCCCAGGCACAGGAATACAACAGTCACTGCCTGAACATGAATACCCACATAATGCAGAAACACAAAAACACTCTTAACATGCTTAACACAGGCTATCACACTATAATGAAAAATCCAAAACTATTGTAACCTTGTTCCACGTCCACGGGTGAACTGGGTGGACTCTCAGGAGCTCCGTCAGTTCCAGGGTGGGACTGTGACAGGACACCACCTGTGACATAAATCCACTCATGATATACTTCATCCTATCTTGCCCACAGAAGTCCTTCTAACCATCAAAAGCACATAATGTAACGCCAGCATTTTTGTTTTTAACTTATATATATATATATATATATATATATATATATATATATATATATAATCCACTTGAGCCATAAACAAAAATACCAACTACTCACTTACAAGCTTTCTTTTTTGCCAACTACTTACTGCAGTAAAACCCAGTTCTTGTACTTTTACCACAGTATCTGTACTTCTGATGGAGTAACGACTGCATTGACTCACATCCTCACCTTTGTTTAACTGGTTTTATTTAAAGACAATAAAAAAAAAGGCAAACTTTAACTTAATGCACGACCCTAAAGAGAAAAAAAAAAGATTTATTCTGAGTGAAAAGAATGATTACAGAGAAACATTTATGAATCACACACTGAAAATGAATCTGCTCATTCTTCTCCAGTTTTACATGAACATATTTCTTAAAATACAACTAATTAATTGCACATTCATTGAAGGATTTATTGGTACGAACAAAAAAAAAATACATGTAAAATATTGATTTAAATTATTTCCATTTTAAATTGATCTGAATCTTGAGAATCAAAAGTATGATTCTGTTTTTTGGTTTGTTTGGGTTTTTTTTTTGGCTTTTCA
This sequence comes from Sphaeramia orbicularis, assembly GCF_902148855.1. Taxonomy (NCBI): domain Eukaryota; kingdom Metazoa; phylum Chordata; class Actinopteri; order Kurtiformes; family Apogonidae; genus Sphaeramia; species Sphaeramia orbicularis. The sequence goes on along the minus strand of NC_043969.1, from coordinate 49,195,377 downwards.
TAATATTCCTCAGTTTAATTTGATGTTAAAAACACAGATCATCATTTTTCCATTCAACTAAAAATGGCTGATGATGGCTGTTTGTCGGGAGTGCAAATTTACGAACTAGATTTGAACACATCATGAAAACAAACAGCTTGATTGTTAATAAAAGACATGGATTTCTGTTAATGTGCGTCAACTTTCCATCCTTCTATTGATGTTAAAACGGGAGGAATTATCACAAAACACCCGTTGATTAAACAGATCCTAATTTAGTGCAAAAAAAAAGAACTATTGACTGAAAAAAAAAAATTATAATAATAATAATAAACAATCAGCACAATCTCACACTGGACCCCCTGAACCATATACGACTTTCAATAACTAATCAAAGTCCTTTAATTGATAAAACTCACTGATGAGACATTTAGAGTCCTCCTGGAAATAAGGAAATGGCTAAATATAACATGTTTATCTTCAATGCAATGAGTCGGAAACATTTTAAAACCAATCAGCAGCTTTTTAGAATAATTTACCAACGTCTGATTCAATAAAAGTCCATTAAATGTGAAACTGCGACGCCTTCATTCATCTTAACTAAAAAAATAAAATGTAATCTGAAAGAAAAAAATGAACTAAACTGATTGTTGAAGAAAAAAAATGCTACAGGAAACAAAACAAACACAAAACTTTTAAATAGTTAAACAGTTTTTAGAAAAAGTTACCTCGAACCCAACAGGAGTAAGACACTAAAGGACAATTTCACACATTTTTACATCGAACATTGAACCCGACTGTTGGCGTCAAACCGAACCAACTGGTCCTAAAGAGAAGAAATCCACCTCCGAACCTCAAACCGTCACTGATTCCTGTGTTTGAACTCTTTACCAGTCGCTTCATCGTCTGGTCTTCATTTAGGAGTTCTGTTTTATTTTATTGTATTTCACATTTGATTTGATCCCATGATCTTTAAAAGATTTTCTCCTGCTCATTTTGGATTTTAAATAAAATATATGGACAAAAGTATGTGGACACGTTGAATCCAGGTGTTTCTTTTCTAACAGGGTCTGGGATACAAAACAATAATGACTAATGTCAGAATATAGTTTATATTATGGGATATATATCATTGCATTGGTTAGTTTGGTTTAAATTGTTATCTTTGTTTCCAAAATGACTCAGATGGTTTTGAGTTAATTTCTCTCAACATTGATTTATGTATTTTTTAATTCATGACTATAATTTTAAATGTTCTTCCTCTAAATTTCTATATTTTTTCTGCCCCTACTGTAAATATTAATTTTCTACCAACAACTAACCATCTACTTTCTTCACATTTCACTGAGGAAGAAAAATCTCCCATTAAACTTTAAGGAAATATTGATGTTTTTATGTTACATCCTCATGAACAGGACATGTTACAGCTGTAGACATGATGTGTCCCAATATTTATGTCCATTTGGTATATAAACATCAATATTTACAGTCAGAGCATGAAAAATATTTTAGTAATTTTCAGGTAAAACATTTAAATTCATCGTTATCAATAAAAAATGAATAAATAAATAAAAATCAATGTTGATAGAAATTAAATAAAAACCATCTCAGAGTCATTTTGGAAACAAAGATAATAATCTAACCCAAACTAACCAATGCAATGATATCGATCCCATAATATAAAACTATATTCTGACATTAGTCATTATTGTTTTGTATCCCAGACTCCTGTTAGAAAAGAAACATCTGAATTCAATGTGTCCACATACTTTTGTCCATATGCAGTGAACTTCAGTGTTTGGACAGAAATGGCCTCATCGCGGTCGTTTCCAAAGTTCAGCCTCTGAATGTGTTTGGACGCAGACGAACCAGATTTGGTTTGAACGTGGATCAGGTCCAGTTCAGCCCTGAACCCGACAGAAGTCCACCATGTTGGTCTGGATGGACCGTTTCAGCCCAGTTTAACCCATAAAGACCCAAACGCCCACCAGCGACCAGAACCATCTAGTGATCTAAACTGTTTAAGACCTTCTGTTCCACTAATCTCATCAATCCATGTCAATAATTGGTGTAAAATACAGTTCTTCATCTTTTCATGGTCATCAGATATGACCCATTTGGACGTTCAGAGGCTCCGTAGTTACCATGGAAACAACGTCATCTTCTACAACATTGATTCCCCAGTAAAACCCATGGAGTTGGATCAATGACAGTGGATGGACACACTGGGTTTATGTCTAATTAATGATGGATTTGACTGAAAACGTCAATTTTTCTGCAGTTTTCTTTGTTTTGATAAAATAACCTTTGAATTTACTCAGACCTTTTATGAACATCTACATCAGGATGTCAAACTCATTTTAGTTCAGTTCCACATTCAGCTAAATTTAATCTGCAGTGGGCCAGACCAGTAAAATAATAGCATAATAATATATAAATAATGTCAACTCCAAACTTTCCTCTATGTTTTACAGCAAAAAAAGTAAAATGACATTATGAAAATGTTTCCATCTACAAACTATCCTTTCAAACAATGTGAATAACATGAAAAAACTGAAAAAAAAATGTAACTTTGACACTATTATGCTTTAGTTTATCATTTCCACATGTACAGTATAACTTACAGATCACAGTGGACCTACAGATACACAAAATATTTAGTAGCAGGTGGAATTTTATTAAAATTGCACTTCTCTGAAGATATTTCAGGTTGTTCATATGGTTCAGGTTATTCAGAGTTTTTGCGAAATTATACTTTGTTTTAGTGTAAATGCATGAAAACATTCACATTTACAAAGAGAAAAAATGGAGTTGCGAGTATTTATACGCTATTATGAGATTGAATTGGTCTGAATGTGGAACCTGAACTAAAATAATTGTTAATATCTTGGTGCCATTTTTGCATTTCCCCCTTTGGTGGGCCGGATTTGGCCCCCGGGCCGCATGTTTGACACCTGTGACCTACATGATCAGTAACTTTAATATTGTAAAAAATAATGATTTTCACAGAAAAAAAATGCAAAACACAGGATAATATTATAAAAAATGGTGATAAATCACTTCAGAAGATTAAATCTACAGAAACATTCCTTCGGGCTCTGGCTCTTCATGGGTTAACGTCGTCCTCCTACTGACGGTTCATCTGTGACCACTTGTTCAACTGGTTGAATTGTTGCTGAAAAAGTCAATCGATTTTGATATTTTGATAGAAACGACAGCAGCCTAAAAGAAAATGTAAAAAAAACCCAAAACCCTCAGCCGCTGCATGTGGTTTGACCTGGATGCACCAGGTCCAGATGGAACCGGACCCTGAACCCAACAGGAAGTCCGTCTACAAACCCACATGGGACTCGATCGCAGTGAGAAAAACCTGTTAAATGATCAAAGTGGATCAGTCTGTGGATTTTAAATGTATTCGTGTCAGTAAATCCTCTGTACGGACCAACGGCACCTGTGATTGACGTTATTGATCAATTAATTCAAAATTTGATTGAATGGAAGTCAGAGTTTCCATTTCTGCTCATGTTTTTGTGTTGTTATGTGGTCAGATGATGGGACATAAAGACGTATTTAACTGTAAAATTCTGTAACCAGCCCAGACTTTAAAGTGTTTAA